>NW_023615053.1:0-20388 GCF_013339695.2 Rhipicephalus sanguineus
TCCTACTTTCGGCGCTTCATACGAAACTTCGCGAGTATCATATCGCCGCTGACGAAGCTCCTTGGCAGCAACGGGCCCCTCAATACGTGGTCGCCACAGTGCGACGCCGCTTTCGCGAAGCTCCGTCGTTTGTTGACGTTTCCTCCGGTACTACGCCACTACGACCCTACGGCCCCACAGAGGTACACACGGACGCCAGCGTTTGTTGGCCTCGGCGCTGTCCTTGCGCAGCGCAAACCTGGGTTCCCGGAATATGTCGTGGCATATGCAAGTCGCACGCTTACTAAAGCCGAGACCAATTACACCGTCACGGAGAAAGGATGCCTGGAAATCATATCGGCCCTTACGAAGTTCCGACCTTATTTGTATGGTCGCCCATTTGATGTCGTCCCCGACCATCATGCGCTGTGCTGGTTGTGGTCATTGAAAGATCCCTCAGGCCGTCTCGCCCGTTGGGCACTTCGCCTGCAAGACTACGACATCCGCGTACTGTACCGCAACGGACGCCAGCATGCTGACGCCGACGGCCTGTCGCGCTCTCCCTTGCCTGACGACAATGCCCACAGCTCAGTGTGTACCCTTGCCGTTTCTTCCATCGACATTCACACCATCGCTACCGAACAGCGCAAGGATCACTGGATTGCCTCACTGATAGACTTGCTGACTGATCCATCGGCAACACCATCCACTCGCGCGTTGCGTCGTCAAGCCCACCATTTCGCCGTTCGCAACGACCTCCTCCACCGACGCAATTACAGCGGCGACGGCCGCCAGTTGCTACTAGTAATACTCCGAAGTCTTGCGTTCTGACATATGCGAATCGTTCCACTCTGATCCGCAGTGTGCGCATTCCGGGGTATCGAAAACTTACCACCGCATCCGCCAACGGTACTTTTGGCGAGGTATGTACCGTTACTTGCAGAAGTTCGTTCGCTCCTTCATCGATTGTCAGCGCCGCAAAACTTCAACACACCTGTCGCCGGCAGGTCTGCAACCTCTACCTTGCCCTGACCGGCCGTTTGGGCGTGTTGGCATCTATTTTTATTTGGCCACTTCCTCTGACGTCTGCTGGTAACCGCTGGGCCATCGTCGCTGTAGACCACCTCACGCGATACGCCGAAACTGCCGCCCTCCCAGCGGCTACAGCACGCGATGTGGCCTCCTTCCTGTTCCACCGAATCATGCTGCGCCACGGTCCACCCCAGGAGCTTCTCAGCGATTGAGGCCGTGTCTTCTTGTCGGAAGTCGTGGAAGCCATTCTAAAAGAGTGCAACGTTGTTCACCCGCAAAACTACTGCTTACCACCCGCAGACGAATGGCCTCACAGAACGCTTTAACCTTACGCTCGGCGACATGCTCTCCATGTACTCGTAGCCGCCGACCACACCAATTGGGATGCCCTTCTGCCCTTCGTCACCTTCGTCTACAATACTGCCACTCAGAGCACCACTGGTGTTTCTCCCTTTTTCTTATTGTAAGGCAGGCACCCCTCGCACACAATCGACACAATCCTTCCATACATGCCGGATCAGTCTGAGTGTGCGCCGATTTCTTCTACCGCCCGACTTGCTGAAGAATGTCGCGAACTTGCCAAGACCTTCACTACGCATGACCAAGAGCGACAGAGGAGCATTAGCGGTGACAGAATCACCTCTGAGCCCACGCTCCTCCCTGGAGCGCTCGTATGGCTCTCGATCCGTACCACTGCACCTGGCCTTTCTCCAAAACTACTGCCCAAATACGAAGGCCCCTACCGTGTTGTTGAACGTACATCCCCTGTAAACTACCTGATTGAACCCATCGATCCATCCTCGGACATGCGCCGTCGAGGGCGCGACATTGTAAACGTGGAGCGCCTCAAAGCCTACCATGACCCGCTCATTGTGACAAGTTGTTAGGTCGCCAGGCGGCTCCCTTTTCGTACCCGGAGTAATTGTAGTGAAGCTTATTGGAACTCTGAAGTGGGTCGTTCTCTCCCGCCCCTTCTAGTGGGTTGCCCTCTTCGGACAGAACGCAGCACGCGTAGAGTCGGTCCCGCCTTGACTGTCGCTGTCGTTCATCTTCGCCGAGTGTCCGCCAATAAACATCACTATAATTTATATATATATATATATATATATATATATATATATATATATATATATATATATATATATATATATATATATATATCTGTTACGTGCACAGGAGATGGTTAAGGGGTATTTAATGAGCACCGAGGCAGAAAAGACCGTGGTGATCGCAGGAGCAGCGTCGTCGTCCTCTTCCTCTTCCCCTGCTTCTCTCGTTTCCCCCTGGCAGTGACACTTCGTAACATTCTTCCTCTCTCAGACGAAGCCCTCCGGGCGAGTCATTCCTGCTTTCTTTCCGTGAACGGCTTCAGGCGGGCAACATGCGTCACCTCAGTCTTGCGTGAACAGCGGCCACTTGCAGTAAGACGCGCTATCTCGTAATTGACCTCGCTTAGACGATCGAGAATAACGAACGGGCCGGTGTAGTCTGCGAGAAGTTTTTGGCTCAAGCCGCGTCGGCGTATGGGAGTCCACAGCCAAACACGATCACCGGGAACATAGGTGACATGTCGGTGCTGGCTGTCATAGCGTGTTTTAGAGCTGTCTTGCGCGGCCAATGTACGTAGGCGTGAAAGTCGACGAGCCTCTTCTGCACGACACAATGTCTCGGCGATAGACAAATCGTCATGGATAACAAAAGGAAAGACAGTGTCCAGCGAATGACGCGGTGAACGTGCGTACAGGAGGAAGAAAGGGCTATAGCCTGTGGTTTCGTGCTTCGCAGTGTTGAAGCGTATGTCACGAACGGTAATACTTCATCCCAGTTTTGTGGTCCGAGCGACGTACATTGATAACATGTTGATCAATGTTCGGTTTGTGCGCTCGGTGAGGCCATTAGTTTGCGGATGATAAGCTGTTGAGTGACGGAACTTGGAGGCACACGAACGGAGTAATTCTTCCACAACATCGGCAGTAAACTGGCGACCACGGTCACTTATTATCACTCGAGGAGGCCCGTGTCGAAGTATGATGGAGTGGAGTATAAACTCAGAAACCTGGGCTGCCGTGGCGGAGGATAAGGCTGCCGTCTCGCAGTACCGTGTCATGTAGTCAGCACACACTATTATCCACCTGTTGCCTCTGGAAGAACGTGGAAACGGTCCAATCAAGTCTATGCCGACCTTTTCGAACGGAGTGCTGGGTGAATTTACTGGCTGGAGGTAACCGACTGGAGCTGAGGTAGGTCGCTTGTGGCTCTGACATTGGGTACAACTAGCCACATAGGTGTCAACTGTTTTGCGCATTTGAGGCCAGTAGAATCGGTCTTTGGTGCGGCTTAGTGTTCGCGTGGTCCCCAAGTGACCAGACGTCGGGTCATCGTGCGTAATACGCAGACAAGATGTCTGAAGAGACTCGGGAACCACCAGTAGAAAGCGAGCGCCCGTCGTTGATAAGTTCCTCTTGTAAAGAAGACCATCTCGGGAGCCACCAGCGTCGTAGATGATTCGGGGTTGAATGCAGCAAGTTTCATGCCACCAGGCAACACTGCAGGCTCCATTGAATTGTTGATTGCCCACACACTTGTGAGTCCGTTAACTACAGACACCACGCAATGGGGGACTAAAATGTTCTTTTTCACACAGGCCCAAGGAATCGGTTCGAGTGTGGCGTCGAACGTGGCGAGGTCGTTACTGGAACAAGTCACTGGAACACGCATGGCAGAGAATGCAGGAACGACCGTGTCCTCGGAGACAAAAAAACTGCAATCATCACGCGGTGAATTCTCCAAGAGCGCAGCTGGAAAACTACCGTGCACGGAAAGGTGCCCACTTCTGCAGTCAACGGTTGCCCCACACTCCCGCAAGAAATCGATTCCCAAAATAACGTCATGTGTGGATCGCGTAATAACAGCAAATTCTGTGGGAAACACTTTGCCGCACAAGGACACATCCACAGTACAAACTCCCACAGGAAACAACGCGTCACCACTCACACCACGTAATGTCACTCCACGACTCAAACAAAACATCACCTTAGGCCAAGAAGGTCTTGAAATTAACACTCATTACACAAATAGTCGCACCCGTATCCACGAGTGCCATGGTAGGGACACCATCAACAAGTACGTGAACTTTGTTCGTGAGCATAAACAATGACGGAGGTATGTCTGTCGATAGTGCCTGGTATCCTGCGGCCTCACCCCCATTGGCCGCACCTGCTAGTTTTCCGGCGGCGGTGATTGCGTACGACGCCGCGGCGATGGGGATCGTGGAGCACGTGGAGCTGGCGGCGGAGTCAAGCTCGATCAGAGGCCGGCGACGGGTAGCGTAAACTGGCAGGTGTACGTGGTGGCCGTGGTGTAGAGAACGTGTGGTCAAAAGGTTGGGTGTCTATGGGCAAGGGCTCTCGCTGGTATGAAGGGCGGTAGTTGCAGAAACGTGAGATGTGACCCGGAACACCACATCGGTAGCACACCGGAAGAGGCCGGGACACACGCGGCTGCTCAGAGTAGCCAGCCCTATGAGAAGGCGTAGGATGGGAATATCGCTCTTCACGGGCACCGTAGCCAGCCGAAATTCGCTGAGGGAAACGAGGTGAGCGCAAACGTCGTTCGTCATTCGAGGGTGGCCGATACGAGAACCCAGATCGCCGTGTGCCTCTGTATTCGTCGGAATCTGCCGAATTAACTGATGGTTGCCATGGAGCCAGAGAAGCCGGGGTTCGTGCGCGTTCTGCGTCTCTTGCATAGCTGTCCTGGAAGTCGCTGGAGTCATGAGAGATTCGCTGACACCGAAACAGTTCTTCTCTCACAATCTGCCGTATTGTAGATGCCAGGTCATTGGGCGTCATTGTGTCGACACTAGCCACCGTCGGGACGTTAGAGAGACGGCCAAATTTTGGCGCTATCCGTCGCATCTTTAGCGTTTCAAATGTGCGACAATGCTGCATCACGTCGGACACGGAGGTCAGGCTCCCTTTTCCGATCAGGAAATTGTACACATCTTCCGCTATCCCCTTCAGAACGTGTCCAACCTTATCTTCTTCAGTCATCCTGGCATCCACTATGTTACACAGCTTCAAAATTTCTTCAATGTATGTGGTACACGTCTCACCTGGAAGCTGTGCCCTCTGGGCCAATGTCTGCTCCGCCCGCTTCTTCTTCGCGTTGGAATCACCGAAGCATTTCTGTACTTCCTCCACAAAACCATCCCAAGATGTGAACATGTCTTCGTGGTTTTCATACCACATGAGAGCTGTGTTAGTCAGTGAAAATACAACATGACTGAGCTGCTCTGACGAATCCCAGCCGTTGCTTCTGCTCACCCTCTTGTATTTCTTCAGCCACTCGTCCACGTCTTCTCCAGAGGTCCCGCCAAAGTTCGGCGGAACTCGATAGTAAGGCAAGGAACCTATCGCTGTCGCCCTCGAAGCACCAGCGCTCTGGTCGTGAGACATCTCGATCGGCGATGGTGGGAGTCCGGCAAGACGGCGGCTGCGGCGAAGTCCAGGTAGTAGTGCTTCCGTCGTGGGGTTCGTCGTACCCAGCACCTTCCACCAATCTGTTACGTGCACAGGAGATGGTTAAGGGGTATTTAATGAGCACCGAGGCACAAAAGACCGTGGTGATCGCAGGAGCAGCGTCGTCGTCCTCTTCCTCTTCCCCTGCTTCTCTCGTTTCCCCCTGGCAGTGACACTTCGTAACATTATATATATATTATGATGTACTCATCCCTTTGTTTGACTCGAAATAAATTATTCTAATTCCGATATATAATAAGACATGACTGCTAGCGTTAATTAGTCACTTGCGCAAACAGCGTGTTCAAGCGCAGTTTGCAATTGTGCTATGACGCGGAAAACGTAGACTCAGCAGCTCTCTTGACATAAACAGGCCTAAAAGACAAAGGCACGTGCAACTACGACCTCGTTTCCACTTGGATCACAGTAGGTGCCGCATTAGTTGGGTGAATATGCAGCGCAAGGAAGCGCACTCGTGGATTATGAAAATGGTCTAACAGATCCTGGAGAGATGCAGCTTTCAGCTAACGCTTGCACTCCCACGTCAGCCAGCCTATAAGAGGCCCCCGTCTTCTGCTGTGACGCGAAGGGAGGACAGACGCAAAATACACTATGTTCCATTGAGAACTAACAGACAAGAGGCCAAGGAAAGTATAGGAGATGTTATTTGTAGCAATTATGATGTAAATGTGAAGAAAGTAAAGTGGAAGAAAAGATAACTTGCCGCGGGCAGGGACCGAACCTGCGACCTTCGAATAACGCGTCTGATGCTCTACCAACTGAGCTACAGTGGCGGTTATCCTCCCATCCACTTTATGGGGTATATATGTTTTTTTTCTTTTTGCTTAGCAAAGAAAAACGAGTCCTTAAAATTCTCCTTTGGTTTATATGTTATAATTTCTGATACATTAGACACGCTCACAGTTCGGGCTCCACGGTGGTATAGTGGTTACGGTGCTCGCCTGCTGACCCGAAGGTCGCGGAATCCTCCTTTTGCGGTGGAAGCGAAATGCTAGAGGCCCCTGTACTTAGATGTAGGTGCACGTTTAAGTGCATGTGTTCCTCCGGAGTAAAGCAATGCTTCAATATAGCTTGCTGAATCAGAGGAGTACAAATGTGGTTTCTTAGACTGCTATAAAAGCGGAGCCAACACAGGAACCACAGACGTTAATCTGATATGAGGCCCGTATTGTAAGAGTACATATGTAGTGTTCATTGCTTTCTTGCAGAACATAGCCAGCACCACAACCACAATCGAAGTCGCACCGCGTTACGCCTGCATAGGCTGTTTTAGGTGCGAAGTATATTATGGCAGGGTTCAATCCGGTGGTGGTGGTGGTGTGCGGCGTGACCGCCCTTACTGCGCATGCGCATATCCTCTCCACTCACCCTCTCCTCTCCCCTCTCCTCTTCACCTCTCCCCCTTCCCCCTCTCCGCTTTCCCACTCCCCTCCCCCTTTCCACTCTTCCTCTGAAACGCGGGCTAAACATGCCGAGATTCTCTCCTGCGCAACGCCGCGATGAGCACCAGCGCATGCTGCCCCCCTCTCCTACGCTGCCCCCCTCTCGCACACCTGCCGACTGCGTTCCCCGCTCACCCTGCGAGAATTAACGGCCAGGCTAGAGGGAAGACAGGACGCACGTAGCGTTCCTCTTCGCTTTCCACGACGCGAGGTCGGTAGCATGCCCAAAGAACGCCAACGGAACGCGATCGTGCAAGTGCTTCGGCTTCGCATCGCCTCATGGTCCCCTTTAGCGGGAAATGGTGTAATTTTTCCAAACTACATTATAGGCCTGGCGTGACTCCGTGGTAGAATACCCGCTTGCCATGCAGAATACGTGGATTCGATTCCTGCTGGGATCATAATTTTTATTCTTTTCATTTGTCGGGTCGACGCTGCGGATGTCGGTTTTCCCGAACACTCTCACATTTATATTACCCGTGCCTGTTCTCGCCGTTCCTGGGTAGATATAAACTGTCAATCACCTGTGGCGCATACGCGTACACCGCGGCACGTGGTAAACGGGTATGTGCCACACATGTCTGGAGGAAAGGGTTTGACGACGTACGCGACAGGGTTTTCAAGTTATTCGTGTCATCATCAGACAGTCATATTCGTCAAATCATCTTACCCTGCCATGCCTTTTTTGGTCTACACCAAGTTTAGGAGGCGATCGTGACTGCCCCCAGACGCGGGCCGCTAGATAGATAGATAGATAGATAGATAGATAGATAGATAGATAGATAGATAGATAGATAGATAGATAGATAGATAGATAGATAGATAGATAGATAGATAGATAGATAGATAGATAGATAGATAGATAGATAGATAGATAGATAGATAGATAGATAGATAGATAGATAGATAGATAGATAGAAACGCTCAAAGTGTCAAAGGTTCGCTAAGAAATGCTCCGCATTTAATAGACCTGTCGCTACCGCTGCTCGCAAGCCGAGAAAGCAGACAACACACAAACGTCGTGGCGGCTGCATGTAGACGAGAGGCATAGCAGGTAGCTCTAACTATAAAGACCAGAAGAACAGTCGATAAGGACTTCACGCGTGCTCAGAAAGTCGTGGCCGAGGATGAGGTCATGAAGGCACTCGTCCAGAGCAGCAAAAAGAACTGAGGTCTTGTGGTCTTCTAAGCTCACACTTGCAGCACACATTCCAAGAACGCAAGGTGTACGGCCATCAGGAACAGGAACATACGATGTGGCGAGCGTAAGATATCACGTACACAGCGAGAAAGCTGAGCGCTAATTATTGATAATTGAGCGCCAGTGTCTATAAGCACCGAAAGAGGCACGCCGTTCACTTCTACGTCTATAGGGTATTTTCGGTTAGCCAGAATTAATACAGGATTGTATTGGATTGTCGGTAGTCCAGCGCCGCACCACCTCAGGTACTACACGGATAAGTTTTCCGAGGATGGGTGGTGAGGGTACGGCGAAGGTCAGCGATGGCGCAAAGGTGACTGAGAACATTGCTGATTCTATGGGGACGGCGAGCGGTCGTATCGTGGAGCCGAGGTTCGGGCATTAAAGTTTGGTATGTCTTTGCGGGCATGAAAAGGTGCGGATCAAGTGTCCTCTGCATGGTACGTTCGACGAGGAGACGATGGCCGATGATAGCGAGAAAAGCGAGGTATGTGGCCTACCCCATTGCAATGGAAGCACATCGGCCTGTCATCACGTGTGCACTGTTGGTTCGGATCGCGGTATCTGTAATAGGTTCGTTGTAGACGGTGGATAGAACATGGGACCGCGGTATGGCTTAGGGCACATATGGGCTGACTGCTTGCGTTCGCGCAAGCAGTCAGTTTGGCGTTCTCGCATGACGACGTGGCGGCGAAGGTAGGGAGCCGCACAAATTGTTGTGCGACTCGACGGCTCTTCACTTCTTCAAAGCATAGGAACTCCCTTATGACATTGTCAATGGTGGAGCAGGCTTTGTCAGTGGTGGAGCAGGCTCACCGACAAAACGCTAAGACGTCCTGAAAGTACATGATCTACGGTTCCGTCGAGGTTTGCGCGCAGCAGGAAAGTGCCTTCTGAGCGGCTTGTTGGCGCTGAATTGGCCTTCCAAAAAGGTATGCCATTTTTTGTTTGCATGCATCCCAACTCCTGAAATCCTTCTCGTGTGTATCGAACCACACTAGGGCCGTTCCCCTAAGGTAGTAACTGATGTTTCATGCCGTTGTTGGATCCCACTGGTTGCCCATGCTGGCGCACTGGTTCCGCAAGAGGTAGGAGGGTGTCGGAGATGGGTAACAACAATGAGCTTGGGCTGAGTTGGCCTTGCCTGCCAGTCTGCATGATGTAATGGCCAACAAGATGTATGCTGTGAAGTTCCCTGGTGTGCTCAGATGTATCCAGCACCTCCGCCAACAATATCGCGGGAAGACGCCAGAAAATAGATGTATTTAGAATATATACACGAGCTAGGGGATCGGGTCACGATAACAAAGATGGCGAAACAGAAACCAACCTGTCGTTCTCTCCTTCTTCGCCTAGAAAAGCGGCATATAACATAACTGTTACGGGGAGAAAAGGCGTTGCGCAATACATTTACAACGTATTTACAGCGCTAGGAGCCAGACATAGAAGTTGGAGCCATGTTTCCACAATGGATCACTAAGAACCGTCTACTTCCGCACTGTGCTCAGCCCTGGTGCCACATACCATCACCCCCGGCGGCGAATGCACCGTCCCGGTTCTCGGCTGCTCCGAGTGATATCACTGCAGTCGAGGGCGTGAAGAGTATCAGGAGATGGACCCAGCAGGGTGGTTCTATGGGGTTCGATTTCGTATGTCACGTCTCTGACTTGGCGGAAGACACGGTGCGGACTGGAGTTAGGCGCAGTCAACTTTTCGCACAGGCCAACTCGCCATGACGGGGTGCAGTGAAGCACTGTGTCACCAGAGATGAAGTGTACGCCAGCGGTGGCCGGGGGCGTAGACGACGCTTTTCTTATCTTGCTAAGCGCTAAGACGCCAGGCGGGCAATGTCAGCGCCTCTAGAGCTCTAAAGATGGCACCACGAGCGTATTCTGTCGTATCAAAACCGACAGGAAGGAGCATGTCAAAAGCTAGCATGGAGTCTTGTCCACACAAGTGGAAAAGAGGAGACAAACAAGCGGAATCATGCTGGGACGTGCTGTTGGCAAATCGCACGGACGCCAGAGCAGCGTCCTGATCGCGATGGCTGGAAGAAACGTACATGACGAGCGTTTCTCTGATAGTTCGGTTGGTCCGCTGTGTAAGGCCGTTGGTCTAAAGGTGATACGCAGTTCTGAACTTGTGTTTCGAAACGCAAGAGTGCAATATGTCTTGGAAGACATGTGATAGAAAGCAGTGAGCCCGATCGGTAAGCAATTGTCAAGGTTCCTTAGCGCCGGTTTTATTTCCATCGCCGCTATCCAATACGGCTTTTCCGCCTCTCTAACGTTTGACTTCGCGCTCGTTGTTACCATGACGCTTACACTGCAAGCCGTATACTTGCTGATGAGCCGCCTAGTTCGTTTTCCCCTACTCTTAGTCAACGCTCTTCCCATACAAATACAGGAAAGTTTTCATTTTCCATCTTCGCTCTTTGATGTTCCTTACCCTCTCTTCCAAACTACTCTTTATCTGCCTCGTGCGCTGCTGCGTTTAGTTGTACTGGTGGCGCCACCAACGGCGAACGGTGGCGAAAGGTGGATACGCGCGGCTCATAGAAGCCGTGGGCAAAGCGCCCGTTACTCGCCGTTTTTCTATTCATTTTTCATTCTGGTTTGATATTTGTACTACCGACGCTGCTCCACTAGACAACCATGCCGTTTGTTACGCCGATTGTTCTATATTATTTGTTTTAAAATGACAGGCCCGTTTTTTTATGCGTGCGCGCGAGCACTGCGTACGTTTCTTACGTGCATGTGTCCAAGTTGTTTGCGTGATCTGTTAACACAGATGAAATAAAAACTGTTACAGTACAAAACAGCATTATTGTTTTATTGAACACCCCAAACTGTACAACAACAATCACTATTACGGCTATATGCCTGCTTAAGAAACGCACAAAAGACACGTGTTTTTATCTCCGCCCAACACTCGTAGCACTCAACTAGGACAAGAAAACCAAAATCTAACTTGCTGAACGTTTTAACAGCCGTCACACGGCTGCATAATAATGCGTGAAAGTACTTTAGCAAATGACCAACAAACATTCACACAGCGTTTTTTTTTGTTCACAGACCGTGTTAACACATGAGAAAGTTCTAGCTGCACTGCAATCAGATATTTCGGAATATCTAATCACTTTCACCATTGAAGCCGCAATCCTATAACACATGCGCTTTAAATTGAGCGTGGCATTACTCAGACATATATAGGAAATGCGCACGCGTGGCATTACTCAGATTTATATAGGAAATGCGCAGGCGTGTAATGTATCTCGTATGCTAAATTCTCTTTGGTACGTGCAGCTCAACATAAAATGCGATTCTAGAAGTAATGTTCGTGGAGTAGCGAGCATGTAGAAGGGCAACTACTTACAGCTTCACTTACCTTTGCAAAAACGAGTATTCCAATTGCAATTCAATATTAACCGACGCAACAACGATAACAACACACTTGTTGCACACAGGCGTACCAGGCTGACGCGCGAGGCCAAGCGCGGTATTTTAAGTGTAGCACACTCGTGCGCGTACAGTACGCTAGAATATTCTGGCACAATGTCGTCAAGCTTGCAGTCACTTCAGCGGTTCCCACGATGTAGCACCAGTTGACGTCCTCGCGTCATCAAACTGCTACGACGCCGAGAACTACACACACAGCTGACTTGGAAAAACGCGGTCTTGCAGGAGGCCATCTTGTCCAGCAACCAACGGACAAAAGTACACAACTGAGGCGTCTGAAACATTGCTGTTGATGAGATGGCAGCTGAACAAAATCAGGGCTCATCGTCCGACGTGTGGTCACCACCTAAACAGAATATTAACGTTGCAACGTCCAATGAAGACGCGACGAAAGCGACGAGCCCAGCCGGTCTAGTCGGGTGCGCTACTGCACAGTGCACAGCGCGCGCTCTCACGGCCACCGAAGGAAATAAAAGAAAGTGGAGAGAGGGCTCACCTTGGAGCATGGCATATCGGTGAAAGCAAGAAGAGATCTTGCATCGTCGGCGTGCCGTATTGTCGAGAGATGGCGCTAGTTTGTTTTTGAGCAACGGAATCGCAAACTTCATTCAAAATGCATGGGATCCTATGGGGGGTTGGGAGAGGGTGGAACCGCCTGAGCCGAGCGGTGGCGCCACCATACCGATGCACGAGCCGTATACCTATTTTCAATGTTGCCACGGACTTCAGCGCCATCAGACATCTGCATGTCTTACAGTGAAGTATAGTCTGTACCTTATTATTCAGAGGAGTGTAGCATTGGGCGTGCTGGCATAACAAGATTACTGTGTGTCTCCTGTCCAGCCTTGGTTGTTGCGCTGCTAAGAATTGCAGCCTTATTAGGGGCGGAGCGCCTTAAGGTCTCGGCGTGCGCCGTGCATTGTCGTATGCTGTCGCGTGTGCATCGTAGTCTGCTCCATTTGCTTGAGCACAAGAGAGGGCGACATCGCTTCAGCACTCGCCGTGTAGCGAGATAGAGCGAAGGGCGCGCGTTGACTATGGAAATGCTCATTCTGCGACGAATGCTGAACTACCAGCTCGCGAGGAACGAGAACGCTCCCTCGCCCGCAAGAGATAACGCTGACGCAGGCAGCGTATGCTAGCGAGTTTCTTGAATGAAAAAAATTGGCCGCGCATCTGCGTGCTTCGCTGCAAATGTCGTCTAAAGACGATAGAAGACGCGCTGCGTGAGATATGGACGCCATCTGTCAATACGTCGGGAAACATGAGTGCTGTGTTGCGGGCTGGTAGTCCCGGCGCAGTGGCAGGCGAACACCGGCGGTGACCAACGCGACCGGTGGGGACACCGGCGAGCCCGAACACGCTGTTTGGCGCGATGCGCCGAAGGAGAAGAAACGTCCGCACTCAACGAGTACTCTCCACAAACTCTCTTATTTACACGTCGCCTGGGTAAAAGAGGAATGCCAGAGCGGCGCCCCCTGTCATTCGTACAATGCAATACTGAGCCGAAACCAAAACACAACATGAGCTTGTGCAGAGGGCAAGAAGACAAGTTTCAGTGCAGTCGCATTTTCAGCGCAGCTTAAGAAACTAGGGTCTTTAAAATTGCGTATCTATGTATTTTCTATTAAAGGAACACACCACCTAATACTTACCTAGTGATGTTGCGCCTCAGATATGCGTAATATTTACTTTTTGATCGACAACGTTCACAAGTATGAACAGCCGTACCAGTTCAAGATGGGTGGGCGGTAAGCAAGTGGTTCAACTTTGGCCGAGTGGCTGAATCGGGTGACGTGCCGACAAACAGAAAGACAGACAAAAATTTCTGCGTTTAAGTTCCCCAAGAAAGACTATCGTCTTTAAAACTGACTGCTCGCGCTGCACAAGCGTTCACCGGCCACCCTGTATATGGGCACACTGCGCTTCTAACTCTCCGCTGACGGGAACGCCTCTAGCGGCGGCGGGCCTTGGTGATGGAAGCTTTCGAACGCCGCGGCCGGCGACAGCATTCGTGCCAGCGCCGCATCACTGCCAGCTCAATCCCATAGAGCTGGTGTGGAGCGACATGAAGCGTTTTCTGGACTCTGCGAACCGGGCATTTAAAGTGGAAGAGCTGAAGAAACATATTGCAGAAGCCATAGCACACGTAAGTGCGCAAAAGTGGAAGAACTATGTTAAACATGTGGTTGAGGAAGAAGATAAGATGAAACAAATGGACCACATCATTGATGATGTAGTAGACCACCAACAAGCAGTCGTAGTCAATTTAGCAGAGGACACAGCTTCTGACGAGGAGGACAGTATGGACGATGAACATTTTGAATGACAGTGACTTCTAAAAGTTGAAAAAACTTTCCCATAACATTTTTTTACCAGTTACGCAATAAACATTGCAGCACAATTTTACGTTGAAAAGCATGTTTTGTTTCTTCACTTATTGCTCCACTGAGGGCACGCACAGTACGTTACACATTGAGGCACCCACAAACTGTAACTGGAACTGAATATTCTAACGACGTGGGATCGACGAGGACACGGAGAACGACAGGCAAACACGCTCTATCATTCAGAGAAAACTGCGACGTCTTCTTCGTCCCCGCGATGGGCCAATACCACTCGCGCTGCTTCGTTGCCATCGCCACGGGCACATACAAGCGGCATTATTCCCCCTTTAAAAACAAACATCGCCCCGATGCTAAACGTTCAGAAAGCAAAGTAAAAAAACTCACTGCAAGTATGGCTTCATCCGAAGCACGTGAACAATTTCTGGCGAATGTTTTCGGCGCTTTGAACAGTGAGAGCCGTCCGGAACAACCTCGTAGTTGACCTCACTGACACGTCGGAGAACTGCGTAAGGTACGAAGTATCTTCGCAAGAGCATATCGGAGAGCCCACGCTGACGAATAGGTGTCTAGACCCACACTTTGTCGCCCACCTTGTATGTGACGGGTATGTGTCGGAGATTGTACCGTCTGGCGTCATAGCCTTGTTGTTCGTTGATTCGAAACCGGGCCAGTTGTCTAGCTTCTTCTGCTCGCTGTGTAAACTCTTCAGCGTCCATCTCATTGCCATCATTTTCGTGAGGGAGCATTGCGTCTAATGTTGTGGTAACTTCACGGCCGTAAACGAGACTGACGGGTGTCTTCCGAGTGGTCTCCTGACGAGCCGTGTTGTACGCGAACGTGACGTAGGGTAGAATGTCGTGCCAGTTCTTGTGCTCCACGTCTACGCACACGCTTATCATGTCAGCCAGGGTCCTATTGAGACGTTCAGTCAACCCGTTGGTCTGGGGATGACACGCCGTTGTTTTCCTGTGAGCGGTACCACTTAATCAAAAAACTGTGTCCAAAAGCTCGGCCATGAACGCAGTACCTCTGTCGGTGATAACTGCTGCCGGAGCACCGTGCCTTAAAACGATGGATTCGATATAAAATCGCGCCGCTTCAGCTGCTGTTGCCCGTCGCAAAGCGCCGGTCTCGGCGTATCAGGTGAGGTAATCTGTGGCGACGATTATCCACCTATTTCCGGTAGCAGACGTTGGAAAGGGGCCCAGAAAATCCATGCCGATCTGTGCAAATGGTGCTGTCGGCACTTGGACGGCTGGCTTGATGGATGGCGGTTTGCGACGCTGGCAATAGAGACGTGTCTGCTCGTCAGTTTTTACGACCGCGGCGAGTCTCGGCCAGTAATAGTACTGCCGAATCCTCGCCAATGTCCGGGTGTAGCCCAAGTGACCAGCAGGCGTGTGGCAGGCGTTGTGGCAGGCGTGTAGGAGCTCACGTCGAAGCGACGACGGAACAACGAGTAAGTAGCTGCTGCCGGTAGGTGAGAAGTTCTTGTAAAGTACGTCATTGCGCAAGCAGTACGACGCGAGCCACCATGCGATAATTTCGGCACGCTACTCGTTCGTCCTTCCAGGTAATGAATAAGCCATAGCAGTTCAGCATCGTCCCGCTGCTGTTGTGAAAAAGCGGCAGTGTCAACGACTCCCAAAAAGGCCGTGTCGTCGTCGTCATGGGCTGCTGTTTCAACAGGAGACCGAGAAAGACAGTCGGCATCGGCGTGTCGTTTTCCCGAATTCTAAGCAAAAGTGAAGTCGAATTCTTGGAGCCGAAGACTCCATCGTGCGAGACGGCCGGATGGATCTTTCAAATTAATTAACCAACAGAGTGAACGGTGATCGCTGAGAACGGTGAACGAGCGACCGTACAAATACGGACGGATTATCAGGACTGTCCATACCATGGCGAGGCATTCTTTCTCGGTCCTAGCGTAGTTGGGTTCTGCTCGGGACAGCGTCCTACTGGCAAAGGCGATCACCTTTCCAATGTTGTCCTGTCATTGTACGAGCACTGCTCCAAGACCCACGTTACTAGCGTATGTCTGCAATATCGTCGGCGCATCTTCATCGAAGTGGGCGAGCAAGGAAGGCGTTTGCATGCGTTGACGAAGCTCGTGAAATGCCCGCTGCTGGTCTTCGCCCCATGCGTAGGGGACATCTTCCCTGGTGAGCTGTGTCAATGGCCATGCGATACGCGAAAATTGGCAATAAACCGCCGATAGTAGGCACATAGTCCCAAAAAACGTCGCACTGATTTTTTGTCTGATGGGGTAGGAAAATTCGCCACAGCAGCAATTTTAACCATATCGGATCGGATCCCCTGGCTTCTGACGACGTGTCCGAGGAATTGAAGTTCGTGAAAGCCAAAGTGAGATAACTGATATTTATTCTCCAACCAAAGTTACGAAGACACGTAAAAACCCGACGTTTCGGAACCAGCTCGGTTCCTTCCTCAGGGGGGACTGCGGCGGCTTGGCAGCGGCCTCTTTAAGGCACTCTCGCGGCGGTTAACGACCCCACGCATTACCGAGGAGCGTAGCCCATGCGCATACACCGGGGGGAGAGTTCCGAGTGAACGGTTGATATTTTGAGTGGTCCTCTGTATATGCCACGACTCCAGTAGTAACCTCCTCCTCCACTTGGTTTCACTTTCGAGGATGGCGGTTCCGTTGAAGTCTATTCTGTGGTCAAATGTCTCTGCGTGCTCGGCGACGGCGCTGCGTTCTTTGTTGAGTTTACGGACGTCGTTGACGTGTTGCCTAATCCGTTCGGGGAAGTTTTTGGTCTCGCCGATGTATGACGAGGGGCAGTCGGCACACGGTATTTTGTAAACGACGCCGGGCGCCCTGTCTTTTGTTGGTCGGTCTTTCGGGCGGGGAAGGAAGCGGCCCAGCGTGCATGAAGGCACGTGCGCGATGTGCACGCCTTCTTTCCTAAAAATCCGAGCCAACGCCTCGCTGGCTCCCTGGACGTATGGGACCGACACGCGTTTTGGAGAGCTGTTCGTCAATGCTGGCTGGGAGTCGCGTAACCTCTTTTTCTCTGCGCGGCGGGCGACGGATCGAATGAAATTTCTGGGATAACCGTTTTTTTCTGAGGTCCGCAATTACGCGGGCCTCTTCTTTCCGGCGTTCCGTGTCAGTGGAACATATCTTTTTGGCTCTCTGAAGTAATGTGGACACAACGGAGGCCTTGTGGGTGGAGGGATGGGACGAATCGTATTGAAGGTACCGGCCGGTGTGCGTCGGCTTCCTGTAAACGGAGAACTCCAAGTCACTGCCCCTTCTTGCCACCTGGACGTCGAGAAAGGGGAGGGTGCGGTCGCGTTCACACTCGACCGTGAACTGTATGGCTGGGTGAACGGAATTTAGGTGCAGTCTGAAGTTTTCAATTTCAGATGTCTTCACGACACAAAAGCAATCGTCCACGTAGCGAAGAAAGAGCTTGGGTCGCGGCGAGAAGGAGCCAAGTGCTTCCCTTTCTATATGTTCCATGGTCAGGTTTGCCATTGTGACGGAGATGGAGGCTCCCATTGCGGTTCCACTGTTTTGCCTGAAGATTGTTCCTTTGTAGGAAAAATACGTGCTGGACAGGCAGAATTCCAGTAGGCGGCAGAGTTCGTCAACAGTGAGTGGGGTCCTTTGACTCAAGCCATCGTCACCCTCAAGAGCAGCACGGGCACAGGATACAGATAAGGGTACCGGCACATTGGTGAACAAAGATACGACGTCGAACGAGACCAGGCTCTCGTCTTCGTCGATGCTCACCTCTGATGCTAGCTGCACGAAATGGCTGGAGTCGCGGACATGAGTTGGGGTATTCCGGGTGAGAGGGGCGATGATTCGGTGCAGGAAGCTTGAAAGGGCTCGGCATGGAGAGGAAGTGAAGTCGACGATCGGTCGGAGGGGAGCGCCAGGCTTGTGAATTTTGGGTAGTCCGTAGAAACCCGGTGCGGAGCCGTTGCGGCAGATTAGACTTAGGTAGAGTGCTTTTAATTGTGGGTGGTGCTTGAAAATTTCGGAGAGTAGCTTGTTTAGCTGAGTCTGAGTTTGCTTCGTCGGATCCTTTTTAGCTGCGTATATGCGTCACCCTCTAAAAGGGCCGAAATCTTCCGGTCATAGTCCCGGCTGTCCAACACCACCGTTGAGTTGCCCTTGTCAGCGGGGAGGATGACAATGCTCTGATCTTGTCGGAGTTCCCGAAGGGCTTTGCTCTCTTCTGCGGTCAAGTTCTTTTTCCCTTGTGACGGCAATTTCGAAAGGATTCCAATTGATTTTAGTCTAATTTCTTCTCTGGCGCTTGGCCTCACACTCTGGACGGCTTCCTCTACAGCCGCGACGACTTTCGATAAACGGGGCGTCGTTGACACGTTATACCCGTGTCCCTTTGCCAGAACAGAAGTTTCCCGATTAGTGAGTGGGCGGGATGACAAATTGGTGACAAACCTGGGATTTGGGTTGCCTTGGGGCGAACCCCGGTCCAACAGGTGAGAAAGTTTCCTATCCTGCGCGGTCCGATGCCTGACTGCAGACGACGCTGCCACGGAGTCCGCGAATGCGTCGATCGGAGGCATCAATCCAGGGATGCGGTGCTGAAGTTTACGCTTGGCGAAGAACAGGTCTAATTCCTTTTTCCGTAGAGAGGCGTTGATTTCGTGCAGGCGGGCGTTGACCAGCCGTTGTTCTGCTCTCATGACGATTTCCATACCTTCGGGGGTCGAGACAGGGCGTTTCAGGCGTAGGCTTTGAGGGACGACTTTCCTATCTTTGCAGGTGCGATTGAAGTCCAGATGAGTTTTGAAGACTGATATTCCCTCCTTGATGCGTATGTAGCGCTTGACTAGCTGCATGGTATCGCGGCCGAAGTCCTGGCTGATTGAATTGAAGGTAAACATTAGACAGAAGTCTGTCTGGTTGGGTAAGTAAACTGAGATAACTGATATTTATTCTCCAACCAAAGTTACGAAGACACGTAAAAACCCGACGTTTCGGAACCAGCTCGGTTCCTTCCTCAGGGGGGACTGCGGCGGCTTGGCAGCGGCCTCTTTAAGGCACTCTCGCGGCGGTTAACGACCCCACGCATTACCGAGGAGCGTAGCCCATGCGCATACACCGGGGGGAGAGTTCCGAGTGAACGGTTGATATTTTGAGTGGTCCTCTGTATATGCCACGACTCCAGTAGTAACCTCCTCCTCCACTTGGTTTCACTTTCGAGGATGGCGGTTCCGTTGAAGTCTATTCTGTGGTCAAATGTCTCTGCGTGCTCGGCGACGGCGCTGCGTTCTTTGTTGAGTTTACGGACGTCGTTGACGTGTTGCCTAATCCGTTCGGGGAAGTTTTTGGTCTCGCCGATGTATGACGAGGGGCAGTCGGCACACGGTATTTTGTAAACGACGCCGGGCGCCCTGTCTTTTGTTGGTCGGTCTTTCGGGCGGGGAAGGAAGCGGCCCAGCGTGCATGAAGGCACGTGCGCGATGTGCACGCCTTCTTTCCTAAAAATCCGAGCCAACGCCTCGCTGGCTCCCTGGACGTATGGGACCGACACGCGTTTTGGAGAGCTGTTCGTCAATGCTGGCTGGGAGTCGCGTAACCTCTTTTTCTCTGCGCGGCGGGCGACGGATCGAATGAAATTTCTGGGATAACCGTTTTTTCTGAGGTCCGCAATTACGCGGGCCTCTTCTTTCCGGCGTTCCGTGTCAGTGGAACATATCTTTTTGGCTCTCTGAAGTAATGTGGACACAACGGAGGCCTTGTGGGTGGAGGGATGGGACGAATCGTATTGAAGGTACCGGCCGGTGTGCGTCGGCTTCCTGTAAACGGAGAACTCCAAGTCACTGCCCCTTCTTGCCACCTGGACGTCGAGAAAGGGGAGGGTGCGGTCGCGTTCACACTCGACCGTGAACTGTATGGCTGGGTGAACGGAATTTAGGTGCAGTCTGAAGTTTTCAATTTCAGATGTCTTCACGACACAAAAGCAATCGTCCACGTAGCGAAGAAAGAGCTTGGGTCGCGGCGAGAAGGAGCCAAGTGCTTCCCTTTCTATATGTTCCATGGTCAGGTTTGCCATTGTGACGGAGATGGAGGCTCCCATTGCGGTTCCACTGTTTTGCCTGAAGATTGTTCCTTTGTAGGAAAAATACGTGCTGGACAGGCAGAATTCCAGTAGGCGGCAGAGTTCGTCAACAGTGAGTGGGGTCCTTTGACTCAAGCCATCGTCACCCTCAAGAGCAGCACGGGCACAGGATACAGATAAGGGTACCGGCACATTGGTGAACAAAGATACGACGTCGAACGAGACCAGGCTCTCGTCTTCGTCGATGCTCACCTCTGATGCTAGCTGCACGAAATGGCTGGAGTCGCGGACATGAGTTGGGGTATTCGGGTGAGGGGGC
>NW_023615054.1:0-40001 GCF_013339695.2 Rhipicephalus sanguineus
ATGGATGGATGGATGGATGGATGGGATGGATGGATGGATGGATGGATGGATGGATGGATGGATGGATGGATGGATGGATGGAGGATGGATGGATGGATGGATGGATGGATGGATGGATGGATGGATGGATGGATGGATGGATGGATGGATGGATGGATGGATGATGGATGGATGGATGGATGGATGGATGGATGATGAGGGATGGATGGATGGATGATGGATGGATGGATGATGGATGGATGGATGGTGGATGGATGGATGGATGGATGGATGATTGGATGGATGGATGGATGGATGAGATGGATGGCTGGATGGATGGATGGATGGAGGATGGATGATGGATGGATGGATGGATGGATGGATGATGGATGGATGGATGGATGGATGGATGGATGGATGGATGGATGGATGGATGGATGGATGGATGGATGGATGGATGGATGGATGGATGGATGGATGGATGGATGATGGATGGATGGATGGATGATGATGGATGATGGATGGATGAATGGATTGGATGGATGGATGGATGGATGGATGGAGGATGGATGGATGGATGGGATGGATGGATGGATGGATGGATGGAGGATGGATGGATGGATGGATGGATGGATGGATGGGATGGATGGATGGATGGATGGATGGATGGATGGATGGATGGAGGATGGATGGATGGATGGATGGATGGATGGATGGATGGATGGATGGATGGATGGATGGATGGATGGATGGATGGATGGATGAGGATGGATGGATGGATGGATGGATGGATGGATGGATGGATGGATGGATGGATGGATGGATGATGGATGGGATGGATGGATGGATGGATGGGATGGATGGATGGATGGATGGATGGATGGATGGATGGATGGATGGATGGATGGATGGATGGATGGATGGATGGATGGATGGATGGATGGATGGATGGATGGATGGCTGGAGGATGGATGGATGGAGGGATGGATGGATGGATGGATGGATGGATGGATGGATGGTGGATGATGGATGGATGGAGGAGGATGGATGGATGGATGGATGGATGGATGGATGGATGGATGGATGGATGGATGGATGGATGGATGGATGGATGATGGATGATGGATGGATGGATGGATGGATGGATGGATGGATGGAAACGCCCAAAGTGCCTGAGGTTCGCTAAGAAATGCTTCGCACTTAAAACGGTCATGTTGCATGGCAGAAGCGTACAATTGCACCAGGCGTCACAACACGTGGATTGCGCAACGAGTGGATGGCCCACCCTCGATTCAGAGTTGACCATTATCAGTATGTTCATGGCAAATCGAAAGAATAACTGTTGGGTCGATACTTACAAGATACTTATTCGTTGGAAATGATCGTCCTGTCCAGGGACAACGCACGATAATACTCGCCTATTCATGACAGCCCAAAAAGAATAGGTGTATGAAATTGCAGACAGAATACTGCGGTGCTTTTTCAGCAAACAGATAATCCCCTAACATCCTAGAAACGAAAAAACACAAGGGAAATTTACTCCCTCAACGCGTAAGCAAACAGAGCATTCATTTACAAGACAACTGCAATTCTCGGGGAATAGGACTATACCAGTTCCGTATTTATGAGACGCGAATAGCTTACCGAGGCCGAAGTAAATGCCACCGACGCAGCTCTGCACGGTTGGCTTGAGTCCCCTGGGCGCAATGTGCGTGCCATAGGTGCCGATGGCCACCCACAGAAGGTGGAACGTCATGGCCTCGAGTCCTTCCAGGGGAATGCACCACAGGGGATGTTGGCCGATGTACGAGTAGCCCACCAACCTGGCGCAGTAGACCAGACCGGAAAGGGCGATGATATTCACGACGCCCAGCTTGTCCATAAACCACTTGGTTTCATAGAGAAACAAGAAGCCAGCGAACCCACCGACAGATATGGTCAGCCCAAGAAGGTAGTTGGCCGCACCGAGATCGAGCAGGTACCAAAACAGAAAGTACTCGAGAAAGCCGTACACGCTTCCGAGGCAGAGCACAAACAAGAAGAGGCTCAGGAATGGCGGCTGCTTCATCAGTCTCCGGGCCTTGTAGAAGACGTTCCTACCGGGAGTGGCCACTTGTATTTCTAGTACATACGTAAAGATTGCCGTGAGCACAGTAAACACGTTGAACATGTAGAAAGCGGGCGAGTAGTCAAAACCCGTCATCACATGCTCGCTGCTCAGGTCGATGAAGAATCCCGAGAGCGGGGCGCAGAAGACAGAGCCCACGATGGCCCAGAAGCGCTGCCATGCAAAGCGTCCTTCGTGCGCGTGCACCATCGACACAGTCGTGGCGTCCAGGAGAGTGAAACATATGGAGACGAGCACCTGAAATATGATCCGCAGCACGAAGTAAACGGAGATGGTGATGCGGCGGTCACTGCCTTCGGGCGGCGTGCATTCAGCGTGCCAAAAATCGGCGGCTGACACGGCGTCCACTTCTTCGGTGTCCTCGACGGTACACTTGAGCGAGCAGTTAGTGTGGTCCTGGTCAGGAAGATGCTTCAGACAGGACACGTTGTGGAAAACCCTGCTCTCCCACGTGATGGCCGTCACCGGGTGCAGGCAGAGAAGGTCGGGATCCCGGGCAGGCTCCAGGTAGAGGCCGAGAGATGTGCTGCGCGCCAGCGTGTCATTCTCGCTCACCACGTGGCACTCCTTGTTGCCGTAGTCGTCCGTGAAGCAGATGCCCGTCTCGTCGATAGCGTGAAGCCACTCGTTGTCTGGACATTCGGGACGACAGTCCGATAGAAGCACGGGCAGCGCTAGTCCCGGCGACGGCTCGGGACACGCTCCGTGCTCGTCACCGCAGTGGTCCACCACCACCTCGAGCTGAAGCGACGGGCCACAGTGCAAGTGTATTGCCGGCGGTGGCACGGGGGGACCCAGGGCCTGTGGTACCAGCAGCAGGCTGGTGCCGGACAGCGCGGTCAGCATCAGGCAACCCAGCAGCGCACACTTGTAACTGCCGTACTTGTCTCCCAGGAAGGTGGCCGCGTAGGGTCCCAGAAGCTGAGCGAACGGCACGATGCTGTAGATGATGGCGGTCTCCTCCACGCTCAGTCCAAGCTGACGCATGTGCACCGTCAGAAAGGGCAACAAGCAGGCCGTACCTGCGAACATGAGCTCAGTGTGAGGTATGGTTTCCCATTGCCCTTTGGGGCTGCCGGCGTCGACACGGGGATGTCAACTGTTCCTTGTGTAAGGTACAAAATATGTCATTGTAGTGATAAAAATTTCGAAGCTTAATTACGCAATGTTAATTACAGCAGTAGAATGCCTGTCTAGAACAAAATGCAGCTCCCAGAACACATCTGCATAATTTTGTGTAAGGTGTATTGATGCCGTAGGGCGAACTAACGAAATAAAATAAAACAGAGCGGCTAAGGAGTGCGTCATTCCATCTGCATGGGTGACTTCGAGGGGGGGAAGGGCGAGCGCGCCCTTGCGACCCCCCGTAGCTGACGCTTCATCTAACAATGATCGCTCAGTTGCCGCATGGTTAAAGGCGCACGGACCTGACCTCTCAATATCATTTTGCTCTTGTTTTATTGTAAAGCGGATGTCACAAAAAGAATGACAAGGAAGGTGCCTCGGCTGCTTCTATACACCTTTTTTTATTGAAATAGAAAATAAATGAAGGAGTTGTCACCATTGCTTGGTGACGGCTACCCCTTTCCACATAGTTGTTAGGGTAATAAAATAATCAATAAAATAATATATATATATATATATATATATATATATGTATATACACACGCCTAGTTTTACAGTAAAGAGAATTAGAGTCACAGTCTCGCCGCAAGGGCGAAGCAGTGAATGCGATAGCAACAAATTGGAATCTCACGCGAAGAACGGCAAGCAGCTCGAAACTTGTAGCGCAAGCACAAAGGACGCACGAAAAGAACACACACAGGACGAGCGCGAATTAACCACTGTCACAGTTGTTACTTCTTTGTGTTTGAGCAGCACGCTCCTTTTGCAAACGCGGCCGCTGCAGCGAGCGAAGTGATCTTCGTGCGGTCTGTAATTTCAACGCAAACTTTGCGGTGAAAGCACAAGACGTACAAACACCGCCATCACGAGATAAGCGCGAGCGCACGAGCGACCACGCCTTGTAGGGCAATGTAGAGGTGATAGAGGCAGGAGGAGCGCGCGCATCGCAACGAGCGGGGCGACGACCTTTAAAGCGCACCCCTCACGCCATCTCACTGCTGATGCAGAGAACACGCTGAAATGCATCTGAGTTCTCTGCGTACCGCGAGCAGTAAGTGGTGTATATAAATAGCTCGCCGTTAGCATGCTGAAGGGCGTAGGCTACGTGGCCGAGCAGTCTAACGCCGCGCGCTGCGGAGCGATCATATGGACACCCACGGCTGGTGTTTGCCGTCGGTATATATATATATATATATATATATATATATATATATATATATATATATATATATATATATATATATATACATATATATATATATATATATATATATATATATATATATATACATATATATATATATATACATATATATATATATATATATATATATATATATATATATATATATATATATATATATATATATATATATATATATATATATATATATAATATATATATATATATATATGAAGCACACGACCGGGGATTCGAAACTGTGACCCCTAGCTCACAGAGAGAATCAAAGAAAGAGAGAGAAAGGGGATAAGGAGAAAGAAAGAAAAGAAAGGAAGAGAAGAATAAGAGAGACAAGGAAGGCCGCGCCCAGCTCCACACATCAGGCTTGGCACCACTAGTGCGAAGCTTAGTTTTTGACATGAAAGTGTTTTATGCTGCGGTCCACCAAGACCTCAGTGACGTATTTCCGTCACGGAAATGACGTCGAAAAAATATACACGATCAGATGGCAAAGAAAAAAAGTTCTATGAACGGGCATCGAACCCACGACCGCGCGGTCAGCAACAACCATTGCCCGGCACGCTATCCCCTACGCCACGGTCACAGACTGCAGCGGCTTTACAAAGGTGCCTTTTATATCTACCACTCTCACGGTCGGCGGGGTGGTGTTGCCCTCTGGGAGCGGTAAGGTAAAGTAATTCGTCATTACTGTGGCCTCCGCGACTAGCACCTGCAACGCGTACGTCCGTCCCATTCGGCGCGTTTTCAAAAGAAGTTCAAGTTTGTCAATGAATTAACACACCGCGAAGTGGCGACCTTAGCCCTAGCGTCGTAAAAGCGTTGGCCTCGCTCATATCATCACGCTAATACAAACCAAATATAGCTCTGCGACGCGCGCCTGTCTCACCTGGCTGTAACACCGTTCCCCGCTCACGCGCTCGCCCCGAGAAAAACCGCGGCCGGGCTACCGGGGCGGCACGACGCGCCTTGCGTTTCCCTCTAGTCCGGCCGTGGTGTTCAATCACATTTTAACATGCCGCGGGATGGCGACCTAGTTCTGCGTCCAATATGCGACGCTCTTCTGGCTGTCACACCTCGTTCTCTGATAACGCTTTCACCGTTAACTATCCCAGTCAAAAAATCCGACAGGCTGTCGGTCTGTCGGCCTGAAAGCAATATGTTATTTTGGCCTGTCGGTCTGTCGGGTCTATCGGATTTATCGGGACTATCGGGTTTATCGGGACTGTCGGTCTGTCGGGTCTATCGGATTTATCGGGACTGTCGGGTCTATCGGGACTGTCGGGTTTATCGGGACTGTCGGTCTGTGGGTACCTCTGTCGGTCTGTTTGCACCTGCAACGCGGGAGGGGGCTCCTCCTCCTCCTCCTCGAACGCCTCCACGTACGGAGGGGTTGTGGCGGCCAGGGGCGTAACCAAGGGGTGGGGGGTGGGGTTAAAGCCCCCCCGAAATTTTTCAATTTTGCTTGCGTATATATAGACGCATACATACAAACGCACGCACGAGCATACAAAAAGCATGGTTGAACCCTCCCCCCCCCCTCCGAAAAAAATTTCTGGCTAAGCCCCTGGTGGCGGCCTATTCTTATGCCGCAATGTGTAGTTGTAAGGCTTCACCACAACCCTGGCCGAGGCCTTTCTGGCAAAGGTAAACTTCTGTGCTGTGTTATTTAAATAACTAGCTTATTATATGCATGTGCCAGCGGTTGACCACATGCATTGTTCCAGTACAAAAACGCACCTTCAGTTTTGACATGTAATATACAACTCCTACGGCCACTCTGGTTTTGCAGTGTAGCTTTTAACTGCACTTAATATGCTATAATATGAAGTTTACAGCCTGTGCTGAAGCTTCGTGCAATTTCTGCACCACTAATTGGCAAAAACTGAATTGGTCATGTATACATGAAAAGCATGCATACTCATTGGCGCAGCGGCCAACACCAGAATATCGCTGGTGGCAGCCAAATTCACTTCCTAACCGCAGCAGCTGGAGAAGCGAGCGCAACTCACATACTTGACGAGTTTCCACTCAAAGATGTTTGCCTGAGCATGAACTGTGTACCCCTGAGAGCCACATTAATTTTATCATATCCGTTGGCTGGACATGTTCACCCTTTGCTGAGCGGCGTTTTGCTGAACACAGTCCAGATGAGAAACACTGCCAGACACACAAAAGACTTGCTCATGCGCTCGAAGACTACCAGCCACTCGCAAGAGACCACAGGTTTCCAAGCAGATGCCATGAACTCGTGTCAGCCTAGGAAAGGTGGTCATAGGCTGTACAGCATTAACACTTTGCCAACCTTGTGTAATTCTAGTGTATCAGCAAGGTCTGAGCAGTCTGTGCCCACAACCACCAAGCAGACTGCATTGCTGTTGCCCTAGAATATCAGTGCGGCCAATTGCTGCCCCAGGATTTCCCGCAGTGGTCACAGAGCTGCAAGTGGAAAATAGTCGGCTGCACCTGTGACGATCATCTAAGAACCACCGTCACCCACTGGAACCATCTTATGCAGCTTAGTATGCCAAATCACAGCATGGCCAAGCCAAGATGACCACGACCCAACATAGGCAACGTTGCAGGCTAGAGTCCCTGCGATACAAGTTCGGGCATGCAAGATCCTATAAAAGTCGGCTAATTTGTGTGCTTCAATGTGCATTTCAACTGAAACACTCCTAGTGCAACCACCACGAAGCAGAGCACACCAGCACCAAGAGGTAGCGCTACGGCCGCACCAGTCACCCTTCAAGCCCATAGTTTGGATGTGCTTTAAATATGGCATCATATAATGAATGGAGTGTGTATTACCATATGTTTGAATGAAGTGTTACAAGTTTTTTCTGCCTTTTACTTGATTCTGTCCATAGAAAAATCTGTAAAACTACATGTTCTACTATGAACAAAAGAGGAGTTAATTAAGGGCTCGTTTCTTAGACAAACATACAAAGCCGCCAGGTAATGAAGTCAACAAATGCCTAGGGGATGTCATTCAAATTTTTTATAGTTCGAACTGAGCATTGTTCTACTTTCTCTGGCAATCCGCCAGTTTCTGGGAGAGGTGCCGCCGCACATCCTTCATCCTTTTCTTCCCTCGTCCTCGCTCACTGCAGACCCCATGTAGACTCCGAAGAGGCCTGCACAAAAAAAAAGCAATCACAAGATTCAAGCAACCAAATGCACTGGCGTCACTGCAAGTTCCCATATTATTTGCAAGGTTAAACGAAATAATCTAGCCAAGGCGCTTTAATACAACTAAATAGTAAGACATATTGTAGGGCAACTGGCAAGCGGTGCCACAAGTATTCTAGTACATTATTTCATATCATCGGTGCAGTGAGCATCACCTCTTGCTTTCAAATCAACGCCACGATTCAACACGTCTGCAGCTGTAACTTCACCACCAAAGGCACCACCATATTGTCTGCAAACTTACCTGTGATTGCTCTCGCATACTTTTTACTTGTCAGTATACATCTTGGTAATTTCCGTACTGGACATAATTGCAGTTCCTAGCAGAGCAGGTCTTGATCGTGCGCTTCTATGTGGCCTATGCAATCAACTTTGTTTTGGCATGTCACAGCATGGCCAAGCCATGCTGCAACATGCTGGAGCAAATTTCAGAGGCCACAAAGAGGGAAGCACAGCTCAACCTGTCAAGTGAGCCGCTGTCGCCAGCTGTACTTTAGCTGCGTATTCGACGAGGTAAGGAGGCAATGCAGTGCCGAGAAGGAGAGTAACACGATTGTCCTTAGGTGCCTGGATGGTGCGCCAGTTTATTATGCATACAATTTGAACATGCTGCGGCCTAAACACTCACAAAGTTTCAGGGTCCCTCAAGTTTACTGCCATTGTGGCACAAGACATGCTGCAACAATCTGGTATATAGGTGCCGCCGTGTTGCTGGTTTTGTTAAGAAGCCTTGAACTGCTGGCAAGTATTTTTGGCAATCTTGCCTCAACACTCGCCTGGAAGCATTGTTCTATTCAGAAATAACAATCTCTTGCTTTAATTAGAACTAACAGACAATGATGCCAAGGGAAGTGCTACGTGATGCCAACAGGCAGAAAACGTGTTCCATGCTCGCCGTCATGGCTACTAGTGGCGCTGATTAACACTCCCAGGTTTAAAACACACATAGACCTTTTTAACAGAGAGAAGGATCGCCTCCTTTCTGGGCTGTTGCACGAGAATACGAAAGCCAATGTCACAGCCTTGGCAGTGCATTTTTGGGGGGTCACGCATGTCAACAACAGGCCAGTGAGAGCTATGGCAGCGCCCAGGGAGACTTCATTGACAAAGTGCTTTTATCAGGCTTACATTCAAGGAACGCACTCTTTCTCCACCTTTAGGTGTTACTTCAGGCACAGGGCAAGCTTGAAATTATTTGAGCAGGTAAACCCAAGATAGAGTCCAGCACAGCACGCGTGTGCAAGCACATGCGACGCAGTTAAGCTACACTGACTCAAAGTGGACAACCTATATTCTGGCCTGACAGCTTTGCTGGCGCGCCCAGCTGCTATCGGCATGCCAGCGCAGAGATAGAACATGCCCTATTTCACTGCACGCAGCAGTGGCAGTCCACAAAATGGCAGCGTGTGGTCTGCATTCAGAACGCACATCCGTGGTTTACTCACATTAACCAGCGATTGCATAATTGTTCGCCTGCTCGAAGGGATTACAAATCACATGTGCGTGTAGGCCAATGATAGCATAGAGTGCCGTGACACATGGAACGCCTGGGAAGCCTTAGAAATCCACTCTTTTATGTACATGATCCATTTTTGTTTCTAACACAACCTATGTAATACCAATGCTAGTGCTTTTCCCAGCTACAAGGGACAGGATAGCACCATGCTTGTGAAGAAAGTAGTTTTCGATGCATAGTCAAACAGTGCACCGAACAAGAAAAAACATGCGCGTCAACCAAAAAGCATAGGCGCACAAGCATGGAGCGACTAAAAGTGTA
The DNA here is from genome assembly GCF_013339695.2 of Rhipicephalus sanguineus. Lineage (NCBI taxonomy): Eukaryota > Metazoa > Arthropoda > Arachnida > Ixodida > Ixodidae > Rhipicephalus > Rhipicephalus sanguineus. The sequence continues at coordinate 9,403 of NW_023615054.1, forward strand.
CATCAACCAACAAACACAGAGCTGCGGTCTCGTTATGCACCACTCTACAGTCCTGCACGCAGGACTATAGATTGTGGAATTAGCTGCCGTAGCCGTTGGCATGTCCAATTTCACTGCACGTGGCCTATCGTCGAATACACCAGACTATATCTCAGCCTTTAAGGCAACCAGCCATAAATATATTTTATTGGATATAGCCGACTACTAATAGATGTACAAGTACATGGATCCTTCAACAATGCACTGACTTCAAATTACCTTTCCATCGTCCTTTGATGACCAATAACGAAGTTGATGCTGTCCTCCTGAGCCAATGGCATCTGCGTGTCAACTGCAGAAAAAAATGAGCCGGTTTCCAAAATTGCTAGATTTTATAAGAACTATGAATTATTGCAAGAAAAAACCAAACCAGAGCAGGCACAGATACTAATAACAAAAAGGCAAGATGAATAGGTTACATTTTGGTCCGGTACATGAACAAGCAGTGGCAGCTCACAAGAGTATTGTGTAGTAGTTGCCAAAATGACCAACACTATGACAATGAAATGACAAAGGAACTTTTCTGCCAGAACTCAAAGGAAATAGTTATAAATGTTAAACAGAAAAGGTATTAACCATAAAAGACCTAACTAACCATAAAAGACTTCAAAAATTAAAAATTAATTAAAAATCATCTTTATACCTTAATCGAAAGCAAATAAATAGTTCTTATATGGCATATTTTATCATTACATTTTTTTGTTTTAAGGAAGAAAATAATTTTCGAAGTTCCCCACTGACGTCAATGAAAAACTACAATGAGAAAGCTGCCGTATGAACAAGATAGCCGTCAACGGGGAACTTAAAAAATTATTTTCTTCCTTTTTTTTTTAAACAAGGAAATAAGGTGATAAAACATGCCATATAAGAAGAACTATTTATTTGCTTTAGATTGAGGCACAAAGCAGATTTTTAATTTTAACATCACGTGATGCAAATTGCATCTCAATGTGGACCAACGTGAAGATTTTCTCAAATTCGTGATTTTTGCTTATAGGATTTGCAGCCTTCAGTGGCCTGAAAATATTTTTAACACAAAATGTACCTTTCCTAGAGCAAGTACTGATTACTCAGATACTCAGAAATAGTCGATATTAAAAGTGAAAAAATGCAAACATTTAACATTATGGCATAGTTTCTGGACACATATATGGCAGAAAAATTGCAGTAATGTTATTGACCTTCGAACACCTTGTACAAACGTCTTTGCTTTAATATGTAAACCAAATTCACTACTGAAAAGAGACACGATACTCTCAGAATAAATTCTGTTACAAACATCACTCAGATGACATTCTGCGAAATTCGAAAGGCTCCAACGTGACCGAAAAATTGCTTCTCTCCAAAATATTCTAGTAATTCAGTGTTTTCAATGCAATAAATCAGCACTACTTTTTCGAACACATTTGAGATAGTTGCCAAAGTGGCTGGGACCTGTGGCGTGGAACGGCCCTCAGAGAGCTTCGTCTGCCCCCGGGGAGGTTGTCACACTCCGAGGTGGAGTCGTGAAGGAGAGAAGGTGCAACAGCTAGAGAGGAGCAAGCTGTTGTTGGGCTGACTGTCCTCTCTTGCACTGCACTAATCATCTCACCTTGTAAATAAATCCATTCGATCACTACAATATCCACCCACTCTAATTCCCCTGTCACACGGCAAATCTAATGTCATTTACAGCTAATGTCATTCGTTTGTAATGTCATTTGTTTGCTGTCACACGGGGAAACTAATGCCATTCGATGAAAATGACATTTCCTGTCGAATGAGTTCCCGAAACACATTCGCATTCGATTTCGGACCGAATGCGTAGTCTCGACGCCAGGAACCTTTTAGGGAGATAACTGTTGACTTATGTATGCGTAACTTTTGTAATTCGTAAATATGTTATTCTTTACTAGATTAACTTATTACTGGTTTGATCACGTAACAGCACATGCGAAAGTTTCTAAAAGAAAGCTACTCTCAACTACAGCGGCTGGACGCCGGCCATGTTTCATTTGTGATCTCTTGTTGTTGCCCGTATCGCAGGTGTTGATAGTCCGATTGCACGTGTTTTGGTGATCAAGGTGGTGACTACACGAATTAGCTGCCGCCGTCTCATTTCTGCAGCCGGAGTGTCAGTCGTGCTCCTATGCTTTAGTTCACTGTACCAATAGTACCAACGCCCGGTCATATCGTCGGCCATGTTGGTTTTCGATTGGTTCTTGGCTTGACTTCGTTTGTGTCGTACAGCTGTGGCAAGTTGTGTAAAACGGCTGCGTTTATATTCTTCGAGCAGCTTTTTAGTAATAGAAAATTATTTTCGAGGATACAAGCATGTGAGATGCAAGTTTTAATAGATTTTTATTTGTCCCAACGTCACGGCTCAGGAGGGCTAAGGCCATGGTCATCATTTTAAAATGACATTTGTTTTCGTCGTGTGACAGCAGGCAGGTAAAATGACATTAAGTTCACCTAATGTCATTTGTTGTAAATGACATTAGATTTGCCGTGTGACAGGGGCATAACTGTACCAGCAGTTAAAACGTAGTCACAATGAATCCCCAACCAAGTCCCTACAGGACCTGTTCACTAACTTAAACCGTAGTGGCTCATCCTATAACAGTGGAGAGTGCGCACAGTGATTACTTTTTGTTGCATAAAGGTTAACAGCTTCCCTCAACTTATGACATGGCTGACGTCACAACGTGCCACAGACTAGTCGACTAATTATTCCGACTTTGGTGCAAGTGGAGCAATGCTTTCACTACTAAACATTGAAAAGCACCAAAGTGAAATGGTGGTTTCCGATAACGTGCCAGAATGACACATCATTGACAACTATATCGTAATAAACATGTGCAGCTATCTGCTTGGCAGCATGTGTGGCATAGAGCTATTGGCACTGCTGTAAATGTAGTGCAGGCTTTTATTACGAAACATGACACACGTGCTGTGCGGCTGTTCACTGCTGTTTCTTTCTGAAGGAATGCATGTCACTTGCATAAACAGAAGCAGCTCGCTGTCGCCACGCCGACCCAATATGGTACTTTCCACAACTACGCATATTCAGGAGCAGAAGCGTTACTAAGAACACTCCCACGACTAACAAGTACCCTGGCAGTGACGACGTGAGCTTAGTAGGTGACACGCTGCACACAACTAGCTAGGGACAATCAGCTGCATCTGGCAGCAGTTGACACGTTTCAATCAAACAGCACCTCTTATCACTCAGCAGCAGATTCCTCTACGTCAGATGCGTATACATGCATCAAGGAAAGCTGAACAAGTCTGTCTGGTCTGTCGTCATGTCAGCCGTTTTGAGTGTTCTATCATACAACAAGTAATTAACTGCCTAAAGCATTCTGATCAACACAGATTCTCAATTACAAACAGTTGGGCTTGGATTCTTTCTGGTTTATCATATTTTAGAAAGTGCACCAAAGTTACGTAAGAATAACAGAGTCGCTCCTACTCATTCTTCTTTGCTAATGTAATTGTGCAGCTCTTGTGTTCAAGGGATGCACCTCAAGCATAATGGATTTTGTTGCTATGCTCGTGCTTGCCGCACTGCATACAGAATGAATGAAATTTTAATTCAATCCTAACAAAACAGACTACTACAGTTGATCTTGGAATAAGTGCAAACACATACTGCAATGTCCCTTTTTGTGTTAAACCTTAAACACACCACTATATCAGTGAAAGTTAACCATTACATAGTTTATACATTTGCAGCAGCAATATTGCATGCAAACTATGATAAGCCAACTATGATAAGTTATTACTCTACATCAGCATAGGTTTCTGTAAGTACTGTATTACCAAGCAATAGCTGCACCTGCAGTGGTTATGCACCGAAAAATACAATATTTGAAAAATATGCTTTTCATTGGAACAGTGTGCTTAGCAGTACTCACGTTTAAGGGACAACAGCTTCTGTGATGTGGAGGCTGGGCAGGATGTTGCCCTTTCCTTTCACCAAGACTTTTCGGACAAAGTTCCAGTCGTGCTTCGATTTTTTTTTTCAGCTCATCTACTGTCCAAAACATCGGACACCAAATGCCAGAACATCAAATCAGACATGACCCAGACCAACGTCCCCGAAGCCTGCTTGCCAATCCAGATGCCAGACCTGACATAAGCCTGCAATACACAATCACACGAAAAAATTGCGTGAACCGAGCATTGCACAATATTAGCTAAAGTCCAGGTTTATTCTCTAAATTTATGAGAAATGTGGCTGTGAAATTGTCATTTTGCCGCAACAGAATGTTGCTGAAATTTCAGTCGAATATATTTTTGCACGTCACTAAAAATCCCAAGAAACAATCTTAAGCCCTTTTAGTAAACTAGGAGTAAACATTTTTTTCGAAAGTGTCTTTAGTTTCATTCAAAATTTCTGAAAAGAAGTTTAAGGATAAAGCACAAAAAAACGACAACATAGACGGGTGCGAATATGTACAGGAAGTGGGTAGTGATAAGAAAGGTCAATATCAGCACGTGGCATGACTAATCATAAAAGAACTTCGCAGAACCATAAAAAATGATACAAACAGAGATTAGCAGAATGAGTACAAACAGAAATTCAGAAACTGAGCAGTATCATGGTGGCCACAGCATGCGCAAAACCATACCTTCCAAAAGCACCGATTCTTTTTCGTTCAGGTATACAGATGACTTGTGCAACAACTTCCCATTTTAATCTGCGCTGCCTCTACAATGATACGAGTACAGTCGTCTTTGTGTTTGCAAACTACTGTGGTGTGATGAAATTCCGACAATCGCATTTGCTATGCAGCATATGCTACAATGAATTACAAAAATCTTGTTTTGGACATTGCTGGCATGCACCCAAAGACGGTCGTTAAAGGGACACTAAAGAGCAAAACGATTTTTCTCGCATTAGTAAAGTAGTCTTTGCAAAAAGAAAATACAGGTGGCAACGCCACCTTGGAATTCCTGCACCATTTGCCGTGACGTCACATATTTTTGACGACGCCTACTTCGGCTTACGTAGTTCCTAATCGGTTAAATCGAAGTGCATTGTCCTCTGAGGGGGCCAGAGACTTGACATAACAAGTTTGTGGAAATTTCGTCGAGCCAGTGGCGCCAAAATACGTTAAATACCCTTTGAAGTCTTTTACGTCACGAATTACGAAGTTCGGTGCGAAATTTAAAAATGAAACTTTGAACTTGATTTTCTCCTCTAATAATAAACCTATGGTGGTGAAATGAACTATACAAGAGTTCTCCGAGCACACTTTATCAAAAAACCAATTCATTGTTTCTCTTTAGTGTCCCTTTAAGACCTGCTTCCTGACCAACATTGCAGCTGCCACAAAACAGAGGGTTCCTGCACACAATCCACGTTGCAGTAACTGTGCTTCACCCCACACTCCTCATGCGGATTCACAATGAGGTTCCTCCTTTTCGAAAACGATGATAGCTTGTGCGGTGCAGAAAAGACTTAATGAACACCCACATGCTCACCGATGTTTTTCCGCCTACTGGGCAATTGGTACTTCAATGAAATAACTGCAACTTTGTTGTGTTTTTCCGCATTCTTTTCGGCACACACACCTCATCCGTCTCCTTGTTTACTTTGTGGGTTGACTCTGCAACAGAGACCAGCAGTGTCTCTGCACAGCCTGACATGTTCAGGCGGACCACTTGGGCCTTAAAGCAGGAGTCAATGGCATGGTGGCACGACCTTTCTTGGTTGTACAAACAACACATGCGAATGATAGCCCTCTCGACTAGTTTGCTGTGAGAGGTTGTATAATGCAGCAGGGCTTTGTGTGCAGGAATTTTGTACAGCTAACAAACATGGTCAGCACAAAAAGACACCCTAATTTGAAGAACCAATGAAGTTTTCTTTTTCTTTTAGCATCTCATGAGCCAGAGTCAACGGGAAGGGGGTTATTGCATGAGTAAGCCTTCTGCATCCCTGAGTGAAAACATTGGAGTCTTCGGAAGATGTGGGTTTGCACATACCGTGGCCACCATATTTGGCTCAGTTTCTGAATCCCTGTTTATCTTTTTTGCATCAATTTTTATGGTTCTGCTAAGTTCTGTTAGGTTTAGTGATGGCACATGCTGATGTTGACCTTTCATACCACTGTACTCACTTCCTGTGTACATCTACTGTTCCTCGCAACAAACTAGGCAAGTGCCTGTCTCTTGCCAGCTCTTTCTACTCCTCAGTTTTTCGCGCTTTACTTTTTAGCACCATGAAATACCAACTAGCCCAAAACCACCACCCTTCAAAAATATGTCTGCCAACATAAACTAATCTACTTGGTAATCAGAGACTGATTTCATTGTACTTGTTACTTAGGCTGCAAAATGTAATTTTTTTATGAATATTCAAGGTTGTCACATGCCATGCCCATCCAAACCTATCCGGATGTGCCCTACAACTACTTTTTTGTGGAGTTTCATCTGAATTTGTTATTTTTTGAGTATTCAATAATGAGGACTGTTTTGCAATCCCTGTGAAGTGTGAATTATTAGTCAGCAATGTGGTTTCTTTATAATATTGCATTTATATTGCTTATTATATTCTTAGTGTAGGTTTTCATGTTTAGTGCTGGTCCTATGAAAAGTATAAACCGAGTAGAGCAAACTAACTTGAAACTTAACGGGGTACTGACAACATGATGACGACTTACAGCGCATAAAAAAAGACTAAAAAAAGTACAATGAGAACGGCAAAGCGCTAACTTACAACTGACCTTTATTGAAGAAAAGCGACGAAATATAAAGGAGACGTGACATATAAAAAACAAGAAACAAAAAGCTAGGCATAAAACAAATGTAAAAGCTTATAAAAGGCAAACAATATTCAAAAGACATGACAAGAAAATATCTACTTACATCATGTGTGTCGGTCATGCGCAAGGTCCAAAAATTCATTCTAAAAAGAGACAGGGCGTGCAAACACGGACACAAGAAAGAGGTCAGGACACCACAAATGGCGTTTGTGGTGTCCTGACCTCTTTCTTGTGTCCGTGTTTGCACGCCCTGTCTCTTTTTAGAATGAATACGTACCAACTAGCTCAGCTGTTTCTTATTCTAAGGTCCAAAAATTCAAACTTTTTTTTCAGTCAACGCAAGAGATGGCGCACTTACACACTTTGTAACCAACCTGGCAATGTCATTAGCCTCAATTATTTCGCACCTCAGCTAGGAACTGTACCGTTTTACCACCTGGCACTGGTCAAATAGGAGTTTGCAATTTGTAATGTCACACGTGCTACAATGAAGGTCTAAGTGCCTGCTGTTGATCTAGTGAACATTATTCTTATGTTCACGCAAACGATCGTTCACGCACCCATATGTAGGCAAACTCACTCATAAGTCGACTCACTCGGATTCAGATCATGCCATGAGTGTAAGCCTGAGTGCTAGTGAGTAATATTTTGGAGTCCAAGTCAGTCCGACTGAGAAAAATTTAGCGAGTCTGAGTCCGAGCGAGTGCAGCTGAAGAAAATTTTTGGTGCGTCTGAGTCCGACCGAGCCCTAAGAGCAAAATATATTTCTTGAGTGAGTCTGAGTGAGGTCCACTTTTTTTGCCAACCTGTGCTGCTGGCTTGACTGCCATACTGCTTCCTGCACTTTAGAGGAACTGTGTAAACAACACACTCTGCGCATGCAGTGTATCGTACACAATCTTTCCCCTGGCACTCTTGTTCTCGCTTCTCTAGCAAAGTGGTTTTCGTAGCGAGTCAAGATAATGTATTATTCCGTATTATTCTCTTCCTCCTGATTTGATCATGAAATGCGTTGAAAGGATCGTTGATCAGTTTAAGGCAGTTTCATTCCAAAACAAGAGCGGAGTAGGTGTAAAATGTTTTCTGGTACTTTTTTTTTTCTACTTGTGCTCCATCTTTGTATCGTGGAATGACATCTACCTGCAAAAAACAGGTATGGGCACTGGGGCTTGCATTGCTCCTGCACTTAGTAATGTGGTTTTGGCCCAGTGTGACCGAGATATTGTGAATTATTCTGCAAGCGAATCTTTCATTACGCTGACGATTTCTTTGTGTTCCTCAAGTGCAAAGACAACTATTTCAATCAAAGGGTCGGTGAAACCTTACAGCTCCTTAACAAATGCTTAGATCCCTTAGTTATTATGCACCAAATGCCTGTAAACAATTCAATGCATTTCCTCGACATTGAGTTGCATCACTGTCAAGATCATGTGTGCTAGGCTTATGTAGCATGTGCTCAGAAGCTGCTTCTGCCTTATCACTCGGCACATTCCAAACAAGTGAAAAGAGGGATAACTAAGCTTTGCTTAAAAAAATTTGGCAGATCCCATGCCTTGTGGGAATCAGTCTCATGCAAAGCAATGAGCGAGTAGTTGTCTATGCTGCATTTTTTGGCTTTGAGCCAAGCATTCTGAGGTAGATGATGTGTTTTTTTAAGCGTAGTATTGCATGCACATTGTGGCGTTATCAGGCACGTCAACTACACTGGCATTTAAAAAGTAACCTATGGCCTGACGTAACGTCACCACTCACTTCAGAGCACATATGACAGCATTGTCGAAACAAAGTGCTCTTTCCGGTGCGATGATGTGAATATCATATGTAACTTTCGTTAGCATATTCCTCCGGGATTGAGCAACGCGTGAATATAGCTTGCTGAATCATAGGAATACAAATGCAATGTTTATTAGACTTCTATAAGAGCGGAGCCAACACTGGAACCACAGTTGACATTAACCCGGCATGACGCCTGTATCATAGGAGTACAAATGCAATATTTATTGCTTTGTTATAAAATTAGATAGCTGGCACTGCAACCACAACGGATATTGCACCGACATGCCGTCTGCATAGGGTCTTTTTCCAAAGCAGTTTCAAGATGTGGCGTGGCTCTGTGGTAGAATACCTGACTGCCATGCAGAATGCTTGGGTTCGATTCCTGCTGGGATCCTGATTTTTATTCTTTGCACTCGTAGGGTCAATGCTACCGATGTCGGTTTTTCTTTACACTCTCGCATTTAAATTACCAATTTCTGTTCTCGCCGTTCCTGGGAAGATATATAAACTACCAATCACCTGTGGTAATAATAATAATAATACCTGGGGTTTAACGTCCCAAAACCACGATATGATTATGAGGGACGCCGTAGTGGAGGACTTCAGAAATTTCGACCACCTGGGGTTCTTTAATGTGCACCTAAATCTAGCTACACAGGCCTCAAACATTTTTGCCTCCATCGAAAATGCAGCCGCCGCGGCCGGGATTCGATCCCCCGACCTTCGGGTCAGCAGTCAAGTGCCATAACCACTAGACCACCGTGGCGGGGCGATCACCTGTGGTGTATACCCGCCTACCGTGGCCCATGGTATATGGGTATGTGCCACATGTGTCTGGAGAAAAGGGTTTGACGACGAATGCGGCAGGATTTTCATGTTATTCATGTCATTACCAGATAGTCATGAATATTCAGCAAACCCTCTTACCCTCCCATGCTAATTTTGGTCTACAGCAAGCTAAGGAGGTAATCACGAGAGCACCCAGACGTAGACGGCTAGGTAGATATAGATACATAAATAGAAACGTTCAAAGTGCCTTGGGTTCCCTAAGAAATGCTTCGCATTTAAAAGAGTCCTGAGAAGTCGTGCGTGCGCTCCTTACAAGCTAGGTACCCAAGGCACGTGGTTACGCCTGTTGCTCAGGCCGTACTAAAATGTACAAAGTCCCATCAGCGCTCTGCTGAGCTGGAAATGCCACCTCTGAGAGCAAGAAAAAGAAAACAGCCATGTTACCGTACATTCACGTTGTGTCACATGGCCTCAAAAAAAGTCACTGAACGCTTGAATGTCTGTGTAGCGTTTAATGCAGCTCAGAAGTTATCCCAGCTTGCCATAAAAATCAAGTCGCTAGAGAAGTGAGAACAAGAGCGCCAGGTGAAACATTGCATGCGATACATTGCATGTGCAGAGTGTGTTGTTTACATAATTCCCCTTAAGTGCAGGAAGCAGTATGTCGGTCATACCAGCAGGTGCCTGAACGATCGTTTGCGTGATCATAACAATAATGTTCACCAGATCAACAGCGGGCACTTCGCCCTTCACTGTAGCACATGTGACATAGAAAATTGCAAACCCCTATTTGACAAAACACAAGTGGTAGGACGGAGCGATTCCCAGCTGACGCACGAAATCATTGAGGCTAATAATATTTCCAGACTGGGTACACAGTGGTGTAAGTGTGCCATCTGTTGCACTGACGGAAAAACAGCTTGAATATTTGTACTTTGAGCATGACCTACACACATGAAGTAGATATTTGTTTGTCATGTCTTCCGACGTTTTTTCTGCCTTCGCAAATTTTTCGTTTTATTTTTTTGCGTCTTGATTTTTCGTGATGTCACATCTGTTTTTATATCGCGTTACTTTTCTTCAATAAATGTCACCTATAAGTCGTCGCTTTGTGGTTCTCTTCTACTTTTGTGTTTTTTTGTGCAATGTAAGCTGTGATCATGAACCACCAACAACTGGCCTAACATTCTTGAATATTTACTTTCTGTGTTGCATAAAATTCTGGGACATCAATATCCCAGAAAAAACAGTTCTAAATGTCAGAACATCTTAAGCTCATGTAAGGGCTTTCCTGCAGCCAGTTTTCTTTCCCAGATTATAATCATTGTTATGATGGCATGGCCCACAAAGTGATAACGTGGGAACAACACATCGTGGCATTTTGCTGCGATGTGTTGTTCACATCGCTTTGCATTTGCTGGGCAACACAGCTTTGCATTTGCTGGGCATACAAACCGTTTTTAAGCCCTGTTGTACCTTCGGATATGTGTTCGTGAAACCCAAAGACCGCACACCCGCAGATGATCAGAGTGGGGTCATCTACAAGTATGATGTGGGGATTACGACGTGACTTAAATCGGCGAAACGGACAGGACAGGTTCAACGAGGTTTAAAGAACACAAACGAGATGTTGCTAAAGCAACCTGTGCAATGCGTTCTCAGACGGAGCTTGTTGAACACTGCTGGATGATAGGGCACAACTTGCACATAAATGATGCGACGACGCTGGCTTGTGAATGAAGGTGAAGGAAAAAACTCCTGGAAGCGTCATTTATTCGCAGTGACGCATCAGCTTGCAACAACCGCGGCTCCCTACCGGACGTTTACAAGGACATATGTCACTAATCATAGTTGACTGGTCGACTACCGCATATTTTTTTTTCTTTTTTGTTTACACTGAGGGTGCCACCTGCATAGGAGGCAGAATGTCTGTCATTTTGTTAGTAATTGTTGTGTTAATCGGAGTAAACGTTTTACAGCCAGTTCCAAAGTGGTTTTGAAAAAATGCTTCACCGATTCATGGTATTCCTGCCTCTCAGCCGTTTCGCACTCTGCTGCTTTCTAGCCCCCTGCAAAACATGATTAGCATGGAGCCTTGGACGAACGAGACTATTACCTTGGCGTCCTGATACTTCATTGGGACACCATTGAACAAAGCTAGAAGCTAAAGTGACAAAAAGGATATATATGCTGAAAAAAAAAATTGACGTGAACTTAGCAAGCTCTTATGTTGCAACATTATTGAGAGAGAGAGATAATATAATGAGAGAAAGGCAGGGAGGTAAACCAGAATTCTAGCATCCGGTTTGCTACCCTGCACTAAGGGGAGGGGGAAAGGGAAAGAAAGATGGAAAGGAAAGCAGGCAGAAAAACAGACTTGCAAAAAAAAACACAAATGAATAACAGGACATGTAGTTTACGACATGTAGTTTACAAGTAAACTTGAAGGTGTGTTAAAGACCAACCTCCGACCTTGGTCTTCTGCAGAAAACATAATCCTTGAGAAAACTACGTCTGGCATGAAAAGGATGGGGATGAAGTGAAGACACTGAACTGACAAACACGGGTGCCAACTAATAATAATAATAATAATAATAATAATCATAATATCTATGGTTTTACATGACAAAACCACAATATGATTATGAGGCACGCCGTAGTGTAGGACTCCGGAAATTTTGACCATCTGGTGTTCTTTAAAGGGAGACTAAAGGCAAATATTAAGACGACGTTGATTGTTGAAATAGCGGTCCAGAAACCTCGTAGTGCTACTTTTGTGCCATGGAAGTTGACCATCTGGTTATATTTAAAGGGACACTAAAGGCAAATATTAAGTCGACATTGATTGTTGAAATAGCAGTCCAGAAACCTCGTAGTGCTACTTTTGTGCCAAGGAAGTGCTTATTTTGAAATAAAATCATGTCTCAGTGGTCCGCACCGCGTTAGCACACTTCAAGTCACCCGCCTGAAAGTGGTCGTTATCACATCACTGTAGCCGTGCCCAACGTTGCCCGCCTTTACTGCGCGGCGGCGTGCACTGGCGGTGTGCACCATTCGGGCATCCGGCAGCGTCACATGCATGTGGCATTTTGTCGAACTTTCAGTCAGAGCGACTTTCACGAGCATGCAAAACACACGCGGCAGTAAGCGATACTAAAACTACCACTGAGACGCGACTGCCTGAGCGAAGCAGGGCACCGGGTGAAGCGCAGTTAAACGAAAAAAGAACCTTTGAACCACGCGCGCTGTTCAACATGGCAACGCAAAAGAGGCTCTTTTTTCCATGAATCAAACAGAAATGAACAAGTAGCATTTTATTAAGTCTCTTGATGCACGGAAGGTTCTTTTTTTATTGCAGCTAGTTTGATTACTAGTGATTAATTGTAGTCGGACGCTCTCACGTCATCGGGATCATTTCCAAAATGTCCCACTCGTGGCGCACGTCGTGTGATACATTTAGCTTAATTTCTCGGTAAGTAGGGCACTGCTGTTGATAATATTGCCGTTTTAGACGTTGTCATACATTGAGCTTTCACTCTGACATAAATTGTTATTTGCCTTTAGTTTCCCTTTAATGTACATTGACATCGCACAGTACACGAGCCTCTAGCATTTTGCCTCCATCAAAGTGCGACCGCCGTGGCCGGGATAGAAGCTACGACCTTCGGGTCAGAAGTTGAGCACCGTAACCGCTACACCATAGTGGCGGACAAACGCCAACTTCCAAGTGTTTATTTCCAGAAACCACGTTGATTTATGCATGCTGCCGAGCAAGGTAATCTCATCACAGATATAGTAACATGAATGAACAAACAAATCATCATGAGCCACTTACCCAACAGAGCCGAGACATGCACCAGAAACTGCATTGACCCAAGATGACACAGGAACACATGTCCATTACAGGATCCATCCGAGTGAGAAGCAAAAGAGGCAGCGCACAACCTAAACTTGACATGTCTACAGGCTATCTTTCAAAAATATCATTTCTATGTCACTTAAATCTAGTGATAGCGCACCAATGCACTGACTGCCTGCCCTTTTTATTAGGAACGCCGCAATTGTCTCCTTTTCAGTACGGCTGCTTGCTCTCCCTAGAAATGTGGTTTGGCTGAAGTGCGGCGTACAACCGCAGTGCTTGCAGTGGTTGCCAAGTGCCTGCCCACGTTGCTGCTGACTGGCAAGCAGTGATCCCTTGCACGATCGTTGAAACACCGGCCCTTTTGGCCGATGTACACCCTACTGCAGCTTAGACCACTGCAAGCGCTGTGGATGTGCGCCACACTACAGCCAAACCACATTTATAAGGAAAGCAAGCAGCCACACTGAAAGGAGACAATTAAGGCATTCCTAATAAAAAGGGCAGGGTGTCAGTGCGTTGTCGCGCATCACTACATTTAAGTGACATAGAAGTGACGTTTTTGAAAGGGCCTGTACATGTCAAGTTTAGGTTGTGAGCAGCCTCTTTTGCTTCTCACTCGGATTCATCATTCAATGAACACGAGCTTCCGGCGCATGTCTCAACTCTGTTAGATCAGTGGCTCATGACGACTTGTTTGTTCATTCATGTTACGATATCTTTAATGCGATTACCTTGCTCGGCAGCATGTATAAATCAGCGTAGTCTTTGGAAATAAACAGTTGGAAGTTGGCACCCATGTTTGTCAGTTTGTGTCGTCACTTCATCCTCGTCCTTTTTGCGCCATACCTATTTTTCTCAAGTACTGAACCAACTATCTCAGCAACAAGCCCCGCTGAAGACAATCCTCTTAGTGACCTCCTCTCCAAAATTCTGAGGGGATCCCCATTGTGAAAGGGTTGCTGTTGGATAATTTTTTATAAACAGAGAAGTAACTGTAACTTTGTTTCCTGTTACAGTTACTGCATAAAAAGGTAACAGTGTTACATCTACAAGTTCCTCCAACTTAAAAGTAACTAGTTACAGTCACAAGTTACTGAAAAAAGTAACTATACCGGTAACGCATAACTAGTTACTAGTCACTGCCCGAGACAGTTTCTGTGTTACGTTGCAGTGATTATCTAGTAAACAAAGGAACTAAAGCTCATTCTAAAAAGACAGGGCATGCAAACACGGACACAAGAAAGAAGTCAGGACACCACAAACACCAACTAACAACTGAAGAGACACACAATGGCGGAAAAGAAAGAAGGCACGAAAACTTATCTGCGCATGCCCATGCAATAGGCGAACCTATCAATCCGGCACACATGGGGGTCTACGTGAAGATAACTGTTAAGGCATTTGATTTCATCTTTATGCAAGTTAATCGACGGTTGGCTCACGCATGCACTACCACTATTTTCGATATGCCATGCTTCAATCATCAGGCGCGTTTCTTCATTTCTATGCCGGTACAACACTGCGCATTCATTGAATTTTGGCGTACACTTACAATCTCGACAATGTAAAGATAGATTAGAAAGTGTGCCTCCGGTTAGCGATCTCTTATGTTCCAATAATCTCTGGTTAATGCAGCGGCCCGTCTGTCCTACGTAGAAGCGGCCGCAGCTGAAAGGAATCTTATACACCACACTCGTACGGCAATAAGTGAATTTGTTGGTGTGTTTTACGAAACAAATATCGGTCCGCTTCTTGTCTTTTACTCCCTCATTCTTCCTCTGCACAGCGGCACAAATCTTACCTAGCTTATTGGCAGCCGTGAAAACAACATTAACGCCGTATCTAGTTCCTACTTTCTTTAGCCTGTGAGATACGCGATGAATGTACGGTATACCTACGACACGTTTCTTCCTATCGCTTTCTGCAACCATGCTTGGACTTAACACAATAGACTTCTTTAAACGTTCAGCGACCTTGGCCACTGCATCACGAGGATACCCTACATCTAAAAGACGTGTAACCTGTGCGTTAAAGCTATCACTCATTTTGTGCTCACACGACTTGGTGAGGGCTGACTTAAGGCAAGACATGGCGATGCCGTTTTTTACAACTTTCGAGTGCTTCGACGAAAAATTTAACAGCGGTTTCGAAGATCTAGGAGAATATTGCCAGCACACGTGGTTCTTCTGAAATGTTAAGGAAATGTCTAGAAATTGTATTCCGTTATTCTGAGGCACCTCTTTAGTAAAGCGCACCCCTCCTTCATTTACTTCAAATTTTTCGCTCACCGAGGTTACCACTGTTTCAAAGTCCTCACCACTACAAAAAAATCAAGTAATCGTACACGTAACGAAAAACCTTAACCGAATTACCTCAGGCGCCTTCCCAAAGTCTGTCAATATTGCTAAAGTATATATCACAAAGAACCGGAGCAACCTTAGAACCAATATACATCCCTGATTTCTGCACATAAACGCCTTCCTTCCAACCTACCAGCGTCGACTTTAAATACGTGGAAAGAATTTCTAGAAAAGCCCCGATAGAAACACCACATTTATCGGTGAAAACAGTCTCGTGCCCTTGTTTGTTAATACATTCATTTACACATTTTAACAAGTCCTCATGCGGCAAAGAGTAATAAAGGTCTTCAATGTCAAGATGAGTGGAAAGAAACAACAGTTCACTGAAGAGTACAAGAAAAAAGTAATTGAATTTGCAGGGGCATGTGGAAGCCTGGAAGCACAGCCCGAGTCCATAGATTCTGAGTAATGCTTTTGCTGTGGGCAATGCCAGAAGAATTGCATCATGACATGCAGCAATCAAATGAAGCTCCTCAAGACAAATTACAATCAGCATCATAGTGCCATGTTAAGCAGCCAGATGGCTCCCTTTTCATTCCCAAGGGTAACTGTATACGAATGCGAGTGCTTGGCTCATCACAAGTATGCTTTAAGAGAGTTGACTGTTGGGCTAGTTGGTGTTTAGACATGGGAACCATCATTAAAAGCACAACACCACACCAACACAAGAGAAGACCAGACGAGCACAGGCGCAAACCGCCCTGTGCACGCCTGTGCTCGTCTGGTCTTCTCTTGTGTTGTGTGGTGTTGCGCTTTTAACGATGGTTCCCATGTGATCACAAGTGCTCGGCTGGGGACTGTCACATGTGCTCAGAATTCATGCCATGTTCTGCACACACTCCAATGCACACTACCATTTCTTACAAATGAATAGACCTTTTTCAAGCACACAAGCGCCACTAACGGGCGCGCAAGCGCTCATGGGAAAAGTGTGTACGCCGCAGCAGTTGCCGCACCGAGCGCGCGGGCCTCACGCTTTGCCTTTCCGCTTACAGCCGTGCCAGCACATGTCAGATCAAGTGAATGCAACAAGGTGTAACATAATACTGCGTAAGTCAGTCGTGAACTACTTCTGTGTTTAACTACGACGGCCTCTCTACGATTTCCATCTGTGTTCCCGCGTGTCACTGCCAGACCACCTGAGCGGTTCCAAAGCGTCATTATTATAATTTCTTTTTTGGCGCCAGCATGCCCTACAGCATAAGTTAAACAAAGAGATACAACTGGGTTTCCTAGACAAATTCCGCGAGCGGTCATTACAATTCGTGAATCGTGGATCCATTCGAAATCAACGCCCACTGACACTGTTGACGAGCACAAGGAAGGTCGGGCTCTAATATTTAAAGATTGCGCAAGACAGTATCTCACCTCCTAGTCTTTCTTTCGCGTGCCGAGAATGTAAGTGCACGTCAAAGTTCGATGAATGCGCAGTTTTGTACCGGCACAGGAATGAAGAAACACGATTGAGGCATGGCATATTGATAGCAGTGATAGCGCATGCGTGAGTTTACTTGGTGGAGAAGAAGAAATGAAATGCTGTAACAGTTATCTGTCACGTAGACCTCCACACGTGCCGGATTAATAGGTTGGCCTATTGCGTGGGCATGCGCAGATAAGTTTTCGTTTTTTCTTTGTTTTGTTTCTTTCGCCGTTGTGCGCCTTTGCAGTTGTTAGTCGGCGTCTGCAGTGTGGTGTCTTGACTTCTTCCTTGTGTCTGTGTTTGCACGCCCTGTCTTTTAGAATGAATTTGGTGTTACAGCTCATATTTAATACATCTTGATGATATCGGCACGCGATAATAGACATGCTGCTTGAAGGGGTACTGACACAAAATTTCGCGGCCGAGATAGCCTGCTGGATCGATTGCCGTGTACGTGCGTGTACCATCTGCAAAATATCGACAGCGAATAAAGCTTGGAAGGTATTTTATATGAATTTTGAAGTTCGCGAGCGCGATCCAGCATTATAGGCCGCACCTGGTGCATTGACACCCTCGGAGGTGACCCGAGGTGACCCCTCTACTTCCCCTATGTAACTGTTGCAGCCGGTACAAGTTATGATGACGTCGTAGCCGCCATTTCTGTTTTGACGCGCTTCCCGACGAATCGCTCCTCGCCAGCGGGTCGAACCTGAAGTGATTCGCCACGTCGAAAATTCCTTCCATCCCCGCCGCAAGAAAATCGTCGCCATCAGACGACAATGAGCCCCACGACGACAGACCGCGCGGAAATGCGTCACTGTTCTGTGTGCTCACGTGACCGAGCGTGTCACTCGCTAGGTGGTGATAGTTGCATCCGGCGGCTTGTAGTTTTTGGAGCTCTGTCAAACCGAAACTGAGGCTGTGTCGGTAATGAGGAGCTTGTAATTAATTATATAGTCGCGTGCTGCAGCAAACGATGTGCCGTGTTATAACTAACAGGCCCCCAGCAACACATTGCAGCAAAAAAACGCGGGGCGAAAATTTTTGTGTCAGGACTCCTTTAACTGCTACATCCGATGCATATCCGCTCGGTAATACCGACACTGCACTGTGTTAATTCTTTCGCATTTCGTGCGTGTAGATACACGCAGACGCGTCCGGATGTGTGCAGTATTTACGGCATAAGAATAATCAAGAAGCGGCGACGTGTTCTTTTCGTTTCGTGATCCGACCGATATCACGGCGCCAACGAGCAGCAGGTGAGCGAACAGCCGGCTCGCTCGGTGTACACACTTTTCCCATAGTGCTCCATGCGCCCGCGAGGCGCTCTGGGATTGCTTGAAAAAGGTCTATTGCATCTCCAAACACGTCTGCATCACTGGGCTATCAATGTTGTTACATTCCTTGTTTATCTGTAGTTTCAGGGATAGATAACTCATCGTGCAGTCCAGCTTCTCAAAGAAACTGCAGCAATGCCCTCATAGCCACTCACGCTGAAGACCGGGTAGCCCAGTGCCCTAGGACTTGGTACTCTGTGACAGGGCAGTTGTCATCTAGCTGGCCCAGTGCGGCTGAGAGGACAATGTCGGCTTTGAGACAGTGCTTCTGTCATGTCTTTGTTGTGTCGTTACAGACTCTCCTCTTTCATCCCCGTTTTCCCTCCCCAAGTACAGGGTAGCCCACCGAAGTATACTCCTGGTTAACCTCCCTGTCTTTCCTCTACCTTTCTCTCTCTCAAGGATAGATGCTTGGGCAAGTTGGTACAAAACCATTTGTCCAACAAACAGCCTTTTCTGTCTCTTTTAGTGTTTTGTGACATAACTGCAAACTTGCTCTACACTTTTTATTTTTTTTAAGTCTGAAGTTTATTAAATAGTTGAGTTGAGTTACATGGTTAGCATATTACAGCAAGTGGTCCCACAGTTTCAGAAAAACTGGCAGGGACCCCATCCATGTTCCCCCATGGTTACATGGATGGGGTAATATAAAAATACAGCAAAAATATACGGACGTGTAAGCAATAATGAACAGCCTGATTAACAATAGGAATAATATCACTACATAACACAATGGTAATACTATTGAAAAAAAAGAAATGACATGAAGACAGGAATAACAAAAAATAAGATTAAGCCAGATTACGGTGATCATGGTGTGATGGTGAAAAAAAAAAACAGTTGGCAGATACTGCATTTGTAATATATGCTAAATTTTCATCCACTTCAATAACATAGTGCACGGAACAAATCATGCAGCACGAGTGTCACAAGGGAACTATCGATCGCGGCTGAGCACCAATCAGGGTCGAATTTGTCGACTGGGATCGGTACCTCCACGCCCTCATCTCGCGTAAATACGACAATCCCAATCAGGAAACTCGGTCCCGATCTAAATCCCACCGTGTGACACCCGATATGAACTAGCTCGTTTTGCCGCTATGCTGAACGTAGTCTTGTCGCATTATGACCGTGTCCGCTCAGATAATAATTAGTAAGACAAAGAACATACCATGCTTTACGGCGAGCTTTAAGAGGAATGAGCAAAACTTACCAGCCAGGCGCAGCACTCTGGTTGCTCTGGTATCCATCCCAAGCGCCGTCACCGCCGTTCCACCACATCTCGTACATGCTCGTACGGAGCGGTCGGGTTTACCGGACCAAAGTATTGCACAGTGGATATGGTCGACTACCGCAGTGGTCGCATGAATCTCATATTCTACGAAAACAGGCATTGCGACAGTACACGAAAATTTGTAGGAGCCCACGATGCGCTTACAGTGTGCTCTTACCGCCGGCAACACGAAAGCTATGGATACGGATTGGATCCGCATACGACTTCAACAGGTCGGAGCGGTTACTTGTGTTTTCAGTCCGTAAAAGCGTAGCCTTTGAGATCTAAACACAATACTCAGAGATAACCGTTGTTTGAAATATATGAGCTTCTGCACTACATAAGAACCCCCCCCCCCCCCAAAAAAAAAAGAAAAAAAGCAGGGAAAAAAAATGATATACTAATTCAAAACTGCTGTATCGTACTATCTGTGCATGAAAGGAGGCACACTAAATGAACCCGCTCAGCACCGCGCACTTCCTTGTGTTGTTTATTTTTGTTTTCCTAATGAGTAAATGCTGGTCAACACAAAGAGGCCAACAAACGTTTTAGGCACAGCCGTCGCGATCATGGGTAGCGCAACACGTTGTGTAAAGTGGTGTTGAAACTGTTGAAACGTCTTGCACGTGAACAACTTCACACCACTACAAATGCTGAAAACTAACAAATACCAGCAGCCATACCATGCATTTATTTGGTAACACACTGGACGTAACGTTACGGTTGAACGTGTCCTTTGATTGCCTCTTGGGTTTGGTCTGCTTGGGAGCAAACGTCATTCGCGATGTTTGCACGTTTAAATGTACTACGTGGGCAGAGGGCACAGCGACTGTGCACACAGAACACATTGAACATAAACATGCGCCACAGTGCATACACGGCAGCCGAAGGCCAAATGCTGCAGTGAGTTTTCAAAAACGGGTCGGAGAGTTATGATCGCGTCACGACCACGAAACAATGTCATGACAGCAAACGTCATTCGCCGTGTGTGCTTCAAAAACGTCGGAACACGTTGAAATGTACTGATTCCCCTTTCGTAGAAGAAGCCGAGAAGACGACGTGTCCACAATGCATATAGCTAACACACAATACCAAACTAACGTGCTACCTACGGTGATTCTGCAGAACCAAGTCACCACTAAAACCCCCAACCTTTGCCACACCAGTGAGCCTCGGCGGAGAGCCTTGGCCAGCTCCAACCGCTCCAACCTCGAGCATCAGCTAACGCTGGTTGCTATCGAGGGGCCCAGGACGTGGCCCGCGCGCGAGCTCACGGTATCCCCGACTAAAGGCGCCTCTATGTATCTCCTCAAATAAAGACGTTTATCGCCAACCTTGGATGACTGTGCCGTCGTCCTCGCACTCGCTCTATCAGCACGTACGATTTCGGGGGATTTCTTGAATATCAAACTGTACTGCAATCATGCAGACTGATGTTTCAACTCGAGCAGGGCATATCGCGAGCGAGCTGCTTTCACGTAAGCGAGCGAGCGCGTGCGTGCACCGCGATAGCCGGGTCGGGCAAGGACCCTCGTGCAGAGATTCCCCCAGCTTCCATGGAGTTGGGGGAATCTCTGCACCCGTGTGCAGAGATTCCCCCAAGGAGCACAGATAACATAACCTGGCTTGAGTCATTGGTTAGGTAAACAAGGACCCCTTGTTTATCTGCACACCCCCATAAAGATTTGTAAACTGAAGTATAGCTAGTTGGGCAAGTCGGTGCACAGTTTCAAATAAGCAAATGGCTAACCCTTTCTCCTTCACAGCCACTTGCTGTGTGCCCTGTTTGCTTAATTCCTTCAAGCATATCTCATTCATACAGAGCCAAATGCAAGCATGCACATTCTCACCGTGGTTATCTGTAGATGTAACAAAACATCTGCACACTTCTTACAAGAAAAAAATGGCAGATTTCACCTTATGTAACAACTTCATATATGGAAGCTCAAGCTTTAAATAAAGGAAATGTGGGAGGAAGTAACATCCACAATCTTCACAATGAGTAAGCTGTAGTTGGGGATGCTGGAATAATTTCTACCCCCTGGTGACTGTTCATGTGTGTGCATAGCAGAACTTAAAGGCAATTTGTACTTTTGCCTCCGTTTAATACGACTGCTGATCCTGAAAACTTGGTAACTACTTTGTTGTGTCGTATTTAGTGGGTAATATAACCCTGGGATCTTGTTAACGTGGGCTAGCTGAGCTTATGTAAGCGCTTAGGTACAAGAATAGGTGTGCCATATGACGGTAAGAATTATGTAGAGTGCTCAGAAGTGTGGGAGCCCGACGAGCCCGAGGGAGCAAGACACAACCTACCTTAATTGATCGAGCTAGCTTCACAAAGAAAGAGATGGGTTGTACAAGAGAGAGAGGAGGCAGAGGATTTAGGAGGACCGAAACTGGCCACAGGATGGTTGCACCTTGCAAAATCCTTCATTTTTTGGCAATAAATCTTCAACTTATATATATATCAAGCGAAACCAGGTGAAATTATCAAGCATCTTTGGAAGCTGTATCGTTTTTTGAAATCTGAAAGGAGTATCTGTCTGCTTCAGCTGAGTTGTGCTGGTTAGCTCATTTACTTCAGTGTTCAAATAGGACGCTTTCTCCCGTTTAAACTTCTTACTATTCTCTCATCAATTCTTTTATGGTGCCTTTGGCCCATACTCTTCATTTTGATGGTTGGACTGTGACATGCCGTGGTCTTGTCTTGGGCTCAGCAAATCATTCGCTTGTTGATCATGGTGAAACATTGTGTTTTGCCTCTTCATTTTCCTTTCTTCCCTTGCATCGACTGTTTTGGGTTGTAGCAGCACTAATGCTGCAGAGTCATTCTGGTGTGGCAGCTCATGATAGCTCTCAATTTCAAAATCTGATGAGTGCTGCTTCAAATTAGTTTCACCTTTTAGCAACATTTGTATAATTAGGTGCAATCTTGTGAATATGAGGTTGTTCTCAACTGTGAGCTCATCTTTTTATGTGAAGTATACATGCGGGTATACTTGGGGTATTTGATACCCCAAATACCCCAAGTATACTTGGGGGTATTTGGCACTTATCTGCAGGCTACGTACAGCCAGCCTGTCAATATGAGGGCTTTTATTTTTTGCAGTGAGCAACCAGTTGGTCACAGACCGCTGTGCACAGTTGTATATTCGCTGTATGTTGACATGTCTAGCTGAGGTGACATCAACAGCTGCACTGATGTCCACTTGGAACTGCATTTGTTTGCAAGTAGAAACTTGACATAATACAGAAGGAGGTCCCAAAGTAAAAACTGTCATTCACTTCCATTCACTTTAGAAGTATGTGGATTGAGCTTGGTTTGTAGCTTTTTTAAAGTGCCAAAATTGTTTAATCCTCATTATCTAACACCAGGCCAGCAACTACCTTCAATGATGGTCTTGCTGCATTAATTACTGTGAGGTACTGCAGCATGAAGCTCTGCTTGAAAGTTCACCGTTGTTCTGCAGTGTTTCTTCTAGTAGGATTTCACTGATGTAGAATTGTTCTCCATTGGTTATGCGCTGATGTTACTTACTGGTTTACCTCTAACACAATGTTTCATGATGCCTTAGTTTAAAAAAACAGCGCAGAAACCACAGGGAAACACAGAAAGGGAACACGAATAGTGCTCAGGCCCATAGTCAGGGCAGTGCCCAAGGGGCCCGCCCTCCAACACCCTTCCGAAATTTTGGTGAGGGGGTGTTTTACCGAAAATAAATAGAAAGTAGGCATTTTCTGTCAGTCAAGGCCTTTAGCAAGTAGTTTACATATAGCTCAATGGGATATATGTTTCATTTTAGGTAAGCAAGGTAGCCGTACAAATATAGCGCTCTACTGCCAAAAACATCATGCCTACAGCAAGTATGCATTTAATAAATATATCACCTTTGTTAAAATGCTCTAAAGGGTTCTGTTGCTGACTAGACTTCAAGAGTTGAGTCCCGACTGCATAAATTCATTTGCCTTCTTAGACAACCATCTTAGCTGGTTATTTTTGCGTATGTACAGCTGTAATCAATATCTAGTTAGGGCTTCACACGTGTGACAGAGGCGTTGATTCTTGGTCTTGCAACATAGACATCTGCAGCAGAATGCCTACTGTGATTTCAATTATCTAGCTGCACTGTGGCATATTGTGCAGTCTTCAAGGCAGTGCCGTCAACATTCAGATGTATGCATCCATATTTATTTATTTATTTATTTATTTATTTATTTATTTGTTTATTTATACCCTCAAGGCCTGAGGGCATTACAAAGGGGAGTGGTTAAAAGACACAATTGAAGATCCTAATGAAAGAAGGGGATTTGCTCGAGGGGCTCATTTCTTGGTTTGACACGATGACATAAAACCAACAGGCAATTAAACCAAGGAAAGCATAGGGGACATTATTTCTTGTTTTTAACTGTAGTGTAGCAAATATGACATGAATAGGAATGTATTAAAGCGAACCAAAAAACAACACTTCAGATTCCTAGTTACACAATGTTAGTTGATGATTGACAAAAACTGAAAATGCCTTGTATAGATGCGAGTGGTCTAGGAAGGTGGTTCCAATCCTTCAAACTCTGAGGGATCACTGAGCAGGAGAGACTTCTATTGCGGCATGTGGCGATACTAATTTTATTATTATGACCAAGGTGTGCAGGAATAAACAAAGGTGGGGAAAGTAAATCATGTTGGATCGGTGGGATATAGTAATAAATTTTATGAAACAATGATAGCCTGAAAATATTGTGGTGGGATGCCGTTGATGGTAATTCGAGAACAATTTTCACGGACATTACACTTGCTGCATGGTTATAGTTGTAAGTCATAAATCTGGCAGCACTATTTTGAGCAAGTTCCATTACAATAAGCAGTTTGCTAGTAGTATATGGATGCCATATAGCAGCCACATATTCAAGTTTACTTGTGATAAATTTTGTAAATGATGAACTTGAGAGAGGAAGAGGCAGAAGAGACGTTACGGCGATGATAACCTAGCATGCGATTAGCATTGCTAACACTAATAGTTATGTGTAATGTTTAGTCAAGATCAAATGTAGTCTGAATGCCAAGATAGTGAAATGTAAAGACAGGTTCAAATGACGTGCAATTGAAAAGATAACAGGGAGGGGTAGTGGCAGTTCGAGTTGAGCGGGGTGCTTTGCATTTTTTATGATTTAGCTCCATGAGCCACATGTTCCAACAGTTAGATACAGCATCTAGGTCATTTGTAAGGCCGTAATGTCAGTATTGTTGTTAATTTCATGAAATGTCAATTGTCCACAATGAGGTGAATATCAGAAGTTCAGAACACACAATTTGAAAAGTCAGTAATGTATATTAAGAGGAGCGAAGGGCCTATAACAGACCCTTCTGGTGCAGCAGAATGAACAGGCTTGCTAGATGTCATGCCATTGCATGCAACAGACTGAATAACCAAGGTGAGAAGACGAGTGTCTATATTTAATTTGCTTTGTTTGAAAGGGGCCCTGCAACACAAATTAATTATGTAATTTTCATCGCTTCTTTTCGAACTGTGGAATGCACCGAGATTGTTGCACAAGTGGCAACGTCAAAAACAAAGCTGTTACAATTTTATTTCAACAGAGAAACCACATTAGTTTGGGACTAGAGTGACACACAGTGACTATTTTGACGATAGGAAACGATGCTTCATCACGTGGGAGCAACGACATTGGATGGGCGTTTTGATTGGTTTGACGCGACAAGTCACACATAATATTCACATGGTGCCAGATAGGCCACACTATTGTGCAGCCTATCCGGGAAAATTATAAAAGCACTCTTTATACTTCCTCAGATACTAAAAGATTTCCGTTTCTGAATATGAAATTTTGAAAACAACTGCCAAACGACGCTAGGTGCACTGCACAACGGCCACCATGAGGAGAGTCGTCCGGTATGTCTCTGTAAGAGGTGCGCGGTGATTAGAACCAGCCTTTGCCATTCATCGCAGTCCCCTGTCCCCCTACTAAGTCAAAGTGTGGGGCAGATTTTGCACCCCTCCCTCTCGTAGGTGACTAGGGAGGCACAGATGAAATAACATTGCAAGGCCCCTTTAAGAGAAGAAGTTTGTGACATACTTTATCAAATGCTTTCTAATGAACGACAAAAATACAGTCAGCCATTGAAGAACAATATACAGTCGAACCCGTTTATAACGAACTCGAAAGTGCCGCGAAAACTGGTCGTTATATCAGTAGTTCGTTGTATATGGACTCGCCCTCAAAAACATGCATTTAGCGACCAAGCCGCTTTTTTTTTTTCTGCGCACTTTTATTGAAAAGTGCTAACAACTCCTCCGGTGAGAAGTTAGGCCTTTTCGCGTTGTGAAGCGAGGTCCGCTGCGTGCACGAGTGAATTAAACCGCCTTTGCAGTGAACCGACACCGTTTCATTGAACCGCGGTACCGCTACGTGGAGCCGATCATCCCTGGCTAGTTGCGTGCAGCGCGTCGCCTACTCGGCTCACGCCATCACTGCCGGGCA
Organism: Rhipicephalus sanguineus; assembly: GCF_013339695.2. Taxonomy (NCBI): domain Eukaryota; kingdom Metazoa; phylum Arthropoda; class Arachnida; order Ixodida; family Ixodidae; genus Rhipicephalus; species Rhipicephalus sanguineus. The sequence goes on from NW_023615054.1 coordinate 35,512, forward strand.
GCTTGCACTTGTACGCGCATTTGTGCGCTCTTTGTGCCCGCTTCACTTCGGAGCGTGCACGGGTGCGCCGAGCGGCCTGTTCGTTCAACGTGGCGAAGATAAGCATTTTGCAAGCAACGCGCACTCGTCTCCGCGATGCTCTGACGGCCCTGCATGACAGGCGCGGCGCGCTTGGATTGCCGCCGAATAAAACCCGCTGTATACGCTCGTTGTAAGTGCATCAACGTTTCTCGGTGCCTGTGTCGCTCAGCACCAGCGAGCTAGTTTCGTTGACACGAAGTGACGCGCACTTTATCTCGCACGGCGCGGCGGAAGCGAACTTTCGAACGGCAATGGCATCGCGCGCTTGTACTGCTTGTACCGCCGTCACCAGTTTACGCCACACGTGCAGCCGAGCCGATAGCTGCAGATGACTGTGATAAGGGTGTCGGCGATAAATCATAACGGCACGTTCATCGCCGGCCGCCACGTCGCCTTCGCTCTCTTCTGATGCTTATCCGTGAAGGAATCGCCACAATCGCGCGGAAGTCGTAATCATTGATCGGCCAGTCTCTGCCATTACCGAAAAGATGAAAGACATTTGCGGCACATTGTGACGTCGACGCAGTGAACATTTAAGTGCCGAAAAGTTATCGCGGTCATCGCTTATTGCATTTTATGGATTCTTGCGTTCCAAGGCATAGGTTCATCGTAGGCGGTCGTAGCTGCAGAGAACGGCGCCAGGAAAGGTTGCCGTGCGAAAGCTGACTGCAAGGCTTCATGCTGCCTACTATTTCTTTCTTCCTTTCTTTCTTTTTTGTTATTCCCCACTGCCATTCTGCCACTGAAGAAACGACCGGAAAGCGAGCGACCTCGCTCGTAGCGTCCGAAAGCAGCGTGTGCGGTGCTCCCCGATATCAGGTATCTTCGTCACGACTAAACTGGACTGGGGCACGCGCAAGCGCGCGCCTCTCATGCTTTAGAAGGCCTACTTTAACATTTTTTCGCTTCGTATACGCCATATTTTTACCGCGACCGTGTCTGAAGCGTTCGTTGTAAAAGTAGGAGGCTTTGAAAAATGTTCGCTATATGTGGACGCAATTTCAATGGGTAGCATAGGAAAATCGTAAGTGCACCGAAATATGGTCGTTATAACCGATAGATCGTTGTATCTGGGATCGTTATAAGTGGGTTCGACTGTATATATATATAGGTGCAATTCGTGAGTGAAGGAAAGAAGTTGGGTTACAAAACCATACTGGCTGGTGAAACCGAGATGGAGTCAAGAAACTTTATTGGCTAAGATGATAACATATATCCTTGAGCATTTCACATGAGATGCTAGTTAGGGAGACCGGGTGGTAAATGGTTGGCCACTGGACTTGTGGACAGGAATCGCCTTCTGATCTTACAGTAGTAGCCACTCAAAATTTTTTTTGAAGGAATGATGGATGAGTGCATAATGTTCTAAAAAAAAAAACTGTGTTAATGAGGACTGCACCAGGACTAGCAGATATCACAAATGAGTCAACAATTCTTTGGATGACCACAAGCCATGGCTTCACAGTGGTATGGAAGAATGGGCTTTCCGTCCACTCCTGTTCTCACAGACTGCCCTATTTGTGGAGAGCTCATTGGAAATGTTTTTATTTTATGTTATTGTCAATCAATCACACTGATGTATACACAACAAAAAAAAAAACAGGAAAAAAGAAAAAAAGACACTGGAGAGTGGATTGGCGGGGGGGAGGGGGGATGCCTGGGCGGGGGACTGTGCACGAACGGGGAGGAAGGGTACACAGAATTTTATTTCAGGCTGCGTAAGAACGCGTGCCTGCCACGCTCTTCCCATAGCTATGACACGTACTGAATACATGATCACTCGTTTGCGGTGCCACTTAGTCATTTATGCCTTACACTTTGTGAAAGGGCTTGTTTCAGAGAATTTCGAGGTGCCACTTTATGCACATCGAGTGTTCTGTACGGCCGCAACCACTCGGTTAGTGTACCCAAATTTAGGATTTGCGTCATAGATGTCGTTGCAGAACAATTAATTAGGATAAAGCGACCGACCACAGCACGCCAGTTTGGGGGCTCGCGTGCGCAGTTGACGCACAGAGTCGCTCTTCTAGATGCTTCAGGGGCGTAGCCAGAAATTTTTTTCGGGGGGGGGGTTGAACCATACTTTATGTATGTTCGTGCGTGTGTTTGTATGTGTGCGTGTATATATGCGCAAGCAAAATTGAAAAATTTCGGGGGGGGTTGAACCCCCCCCCCCTTGGCTACGCCCCTGAGATGCATTGGCAGGCAGGAAAACGCTCGTTTTGCCACAACACACGTATATATGTCCAGCGTGAAAGCAAAGATGGGCCACGCATGCGTCACGTAGAGGTTCATCAATTGCTGACTATACTTGCAGCGATCCTTTTTCAGGCATCGATCTATCGAATACTTGCTGTTTCATGTTCTCTCATGAACGCGCGCATACGAGTTAACACGAAGAGGCGGCCGCACGGGCCCGTCTCATCGCGGGCGCCATATGCAACGCTCGCTCGGTTGCTGTGCCACGGTGTCGGTTTCGGAAAGCGACATGGAACGTTTTCGGAGTTTTCGGTGCAAACAGCGAGGTCATTGCATGCGCACGCTTATGTGCTCACGCACATATGTCCTAGCGTGGAAGCAGAGACGGTCTGGCCACGCATGCGCCTTTATATGAGGAATCGATCTATCGAATACTTACTGTTTCATGTTGGTCTGATAAACGCACGCATGCGAGGCGGCCGCACGGGCCCGCCGCATAGCTGGCGTCATATGTACAACGCTCGCTCGCTCGCCGTTTGCCACGTTGTCGGTGCCGGAGAGCTATGTAGCTAGTGGAATGTTTTCGGCGCAAACAGCGACGTTATCGGTGTCGGTCGTGCGCAGACGAGAATCTTATCGTACCGAGCTCTTTGTCGGAGGTCGGGAAAGAATACTCTTGTCGTACAGACAGGCACCTTTGTCGGTCTCGGAGGTCGGGAAAGAATGCCCTTGTCGTACCGACAGGTACCTTATCGGTCTCGAAGATCGGCAAACGAGACCCTTGTCGTACCCACAGGTGCCTTTGTCGGACCGACAGTTACCTATGACGGGCCGACAGTTACCTTTGACGGGCCGACAGCTACCATTGTCGGGCCGACAGCTATCATTGTCGGGCCGACAGCTATCTTTGTCGGACCGACAGGGGCGCTTTGTCGGATTTTTCGACTGCTTGGGACCTGTCCGGGCCTTCGCAAGGCTCGCACCCGCCACCTACGAGGCCTTGACTACCGCCCCGGTCGACCACCTGACTTAACGCGCTGGACGCACGGGCCTTTGCATCGACCGTCCCTGGCCTTTATCCGCGAAACTGAACTCTTTCTTTTTATTTAACTTATGCCGTAGAGCACACTGGCGCCAATAAAAAAAAAGCTACCACAAGGGTTTGTTTAATCACTTAGCACGGGCGTTAGTTCGTCGGGATGGAGATGTACCACCATTCATAAAAGTGGGTATATCCACGTTAAACGGCGCTATAGCTGCCAGACATCAATATACATTGTGCAAACTCTCTTATATGAATGTACAATAAACATTCAGTTACTTCTGTAAGGGCATGCTTTACTTTCGTGTTATTCCGATTCCTATGACGGAGGGATCAACCATGTTTTTTTTTTTACACAAGCGATACAAACAATGCTGCTGAGCGCCCACAGCTGGGCGACGTATCTTCAAAACATAACACCAACAGTGGAAGAAAGGACCCTTTCTGCGCCGCTATTGAACAAACGTGGCCACTCGATTTGCTGCGCGCTCCCGGTGCTTGTTTCAGGGCAGGATAGCAGCCGCCAGGGTGGACGCGTGGCGTGCGGTAAGCAGTGTCGCTAAATTAGCGGTTTCATACGCTGAATTTAGCTGTTTTCACGCCGTTTAGCGGGCCAAATCGTTCTATGGCGGGAGGCGCCATCTTTGGCGGTTTTTAAGTTTTGTTGGCTTCTCTTGCGGCGGTTTTTGGCGGTTTTATATTTTTATTTCTGAAGAGTCGAGTTTGAAACAAAATACAATGGAAAGCAAGGGTACGCAAGCTGCTTGAGGGCCCTGGCCATGGTACATCTTACGAACACGAGGATACACTCCTTCTTTCTACTTCATGAACACGCACTCGCGGCACTGCTCACGAAACACAGCTGTTTGCGAACTCCGTACGAGCTTCGACGATTTCGGATACTTTTCCTGCGATGCACGTATGACACGACTAGGAAAATGGTGCGGCTGCCTGACGATTCCGTCGCCACCTCGCAGTTCTGGTGCACAGCTGAGAGTACGGGTCGTGGTTATCGCAGCCGCTGCCACCACTGTTGAGAACTTGCTAAGTCTCAAGGGCAGCGTGTCGTAGAGAGGCCGACGTAACCGAAGATGGGCCCAGAAGCGCAACAACGAGGCATGCAACGATGTATGGAAGGTAAAAGGTTTCGCTCGACAGAGTCGGCCGG
>NW_023615055.1:0-40001 GCF_013339695.2 Rhipicephalus sanguineus
GGAAGGTCAGAGAGGCGGAGGACTTATTGGATGGCAGCGATGGAAAAGAAGCCGGCTCTGAGTAACTACCGAAAGGGAAAAAACGAAATAAGGAGGGAAAGGTTTTATGATAATTCAAGGGGAAGCGCTTTGCTGTTTGAAGCAAGGTCGGGCTGCCTTAGAACGCGTAGTTATAAAGCGATTTTCAGTAACGAAGAAGAACAATGTACATGCTGCGGGGGAACTACGGAAACAATGGAATATGTACTGATTGAATGTGATGATATTCACCCAGGTATACGTGTGGGCACGAGTCTACATGAAGCCTTGGGTTTTAGGGACAACAATGGAAAGCTGAACACGTCCGCGATATAAATAAGTAAGAGACGGTTAGAGTATTGGTGGCAGAAAAGTAGAGATAAAGTACAAAAATAAATAATGGGGAAAAATAAGCTCATTCTGCCTTAAGAGGCAGAGAGATGGACCGTGAATTTATATTTTTTTGGTATAATAACATAGATATAATCAGTGTAGATAAGGTATCAAGCCAACTTGAAAGAAGAAAGTTTTTTTTTTTTTTCTTCGAGCCTGGTGGCAGACATGTCACCGCCCCGTTCTAAAGGGGACGCTCATAGCATCCATCCATCCATCCGGTAGGCTGCCTTGACCATAGAGTAACAGAAAATGACAAGAGTGGACACACGAGCCTATAAGCGGCGGAGCTACGCAGCTTCCCGCCAGCCGTTAGACGGCAGCACGTCACTCCCTGTTTCCAAGAGAACGCGCGTACTAGTTATCTGCTGCAGTACCTTTTCTGGTTCACGATATATCTACTTGTCTTTTGTCAGACTATGTGGCTGCGGCAGTGGCTTCCGCTGGCTCGCAGTGCGGCTCTAAATCCGTCTTTATCGTCTGCGATTGGACAGTTCGAAATCATCGATTGGTAGCTGTCATGACCATCATATGGTCAATATTGCCGGCAAGACCATGGTATACCGTGGCAAGACGACGCGGCATGACGCGGCGAAATGGCGGCGACGCATATAAAATTGGCTCTACCTGCTCCGTGGAATTCGCTGGGATCGTCTGCCGGGAAGTCACTCTGCTTGGCGGCTGCTTGGTAAGAACGCCTTCATTAGGTTGTTTTTTCCCTTCATTACATGCAATGTATTTGTCTCTACAGCTTTAAGTTGACATTTGACGCACTTTGTGGTTTAGCGCCGAAAGCTTCTTTGTGCTTCACGTTTCGCGTATGATGCTCGTGAATTGCTTTGCATTAAGAAATAGCAACTTGAAATGCTGCGCAGCACGTTAGCGAAGAAATCGTTTCTTGGCGCCAAAAATGAGTCGCCGCTTGCGTCGTAAGGTTTTCTTTGTACATACAATGCCGTTACACGCAGTTCTAATTCACTGCATGGGTGTGCAAATGTGTGAAAGAGTGCAGTTATGCTTAGAATCGTTATTTGTGGTATTCGCAGTTTGCTTGACGCCTATGTTAAGAGACGAATTAGAGAGAACTTGAGAAATGAGAACAGTGTTCGTTGGCCGTGGCTACGACGTAATATTCTCGTTAAATACTGCCCCAGTAGTTCATGCACCGAAGGTTGCTTTGTTTTCACTGCGGCAACTGCTTGGGACTGTTTTTCGCGAAAGGGCGCTGAGAAGTGCGTCGGAGACAATTTGTGCGAATACCAGAGAAAATACGGTCAACTTTTGTCTCTTTTTCCAGGTCATGCCGTCCGGAGTCAAGTACTACGGCACCTACTGCTGCGCTGCGTGGTGCAACAACAACGGCAGGACAGCGAGAGAGCGTGGTACTAAGTGGTTCAGGATTCCGCGAGACGACAGGTAGCCCTTTGCACCTTTCCAAGATGTAATTTTGAAGTTGTGGTTGTCATTAGCTAACTATCAAAGTATGTCCGTATCTTTCGCACTATTTTGCCGTTCAGCTAGTTAGTGTTTGGATGGTCATACATATTCTTCATTCGCTTAAATCGAGTGGCCCCTTTTCACTGTGAAAAATCGTCCCCTTTTCACTCTGAAAACTCTGAAAACTTTGCACTGGAGGTGTCACGGAGCTGGGCGGCCTTCCTTGTTTCTCCATTCTCCTTTCTTTCTCTGTTTCTTGCATCTTTTTCTGTCCCTATCTCTTTCTTTCTCTCTCTGTCTAGTTTTCCCTTTCTGTATCTCTCTGTACTCACTCTTGCTATGTATTTCTTCATTTTCTCTGTCCCTCTGTTTCTTTCTCTCTTTATTTGTTTTTCACTTTGTGTCTTTGTCACCTTTTCATGCCTTTTCCTTTCATTCCTGTCTGCGTTCTATCTCATTTTCACATGGTCGTTTTTGTTTGACACTCACACCAGTTGTATTTGGTAGTAGAGCTTGCCAGATTCCTGTGGTGCTTATCCTTCAGAGGAGTTTTGCATGACTGAGCACAACTTAATGATAGCTTAAACAGCTTCACTGTAAAGAGAACGAAGAGAGAGTGCGAGTTTATGATAAGTTTTACGATGTTTCACAAGTCATTGGCAGCTTAATCGAGTTTGTTTTAAAAAATGTAATTCCCAATGCGTTAAACTCTGTTGGATATACATGACTTGCAGCTATTTGCCATTGCTGGTGTTCTATCTGTTGCCTTAAGTGCTTTCATCATGAGTGCGCATTGGAGTTGGACTTCCCTCTTAAGTAGAACTCCCCCCACCCCCAGAGCAAAGGTCTGGTTGCAGTATGCTGATCGTCAAGACTTGCTTTCTAAGCCAGCCTCGCAGCTGTATGCCGTCTACCGCCTGTGCAGTGAGCACTTTGAGCCACAGTGCTTTATGGACCCTGGGCGAGCAAAGCTAAAGAAAACCGCTCTTCCTTCTGCCCCCCCCCCCCCCCATTGACTCGCTGGCAGATGATGATAGCGCAGGGTAAACTGTTTGAGAAATGCGTGTGCATACAACTGTCCAAAGTTGTGTTTTTTTGTACTATGTGCACTGTGTCCTAACCTTCTGGTTAGTTTAGGCAGAGGCTATTTTCTCTATCAAACACTGTTGCTAAATCGCATGGTGTGTGTTATGTGTGTTGTACTTATCTCTGCGTTTTCCAATGCATCGCCTTCAGCGATTGTCTAGCAATGTCTGTCCTGTGTTAACTCACTTTGTTGTTATTTATGAGCTGTGTTCATTTCGTTAAGCATTCAAACCATGTAAACAAATACGTGGCCATTGCATGCTGTCTACTTTATTCTATACGTTTATTCTATACTGCTGGCATTTATTCTGTCCAGCCCTGTCTACCAGTCCATTTGTGGCATGTGAGAGCTTTATTGACATGAAGTCTGACCCGGAGATCTTCATTCATGACTGCAGTGAACCTTTCCCACTTTATGGTTCACAGGCTCAAGGTAACAGTTCTCGTTTTCTGATGGTAGCTGTCAAGTCGCATAGTGCTAATCCAACTTGTCCATAAGTGCATGTAGTGCTTGATCATGCTGCCAGTAGGCACGGTGTGGCAGATGCAGTGAATGCAATTGCGTAAGAAGTATCCCTTATGCTAAACTACCTAGCCCTACCATGCCGCAACCCTTAAGTAACCCTTGAAGAAAAGCCGCACTGTTTCAGAGCTGCTCATAACTCTGCTCTTTACTAATTCACATCTGAACTAGGTGTCCTTATTTTGTGTGGGTGCATGAGCATGTCTTATGGTGTTAATTCCCAAGCAACCACAGATATCCCTCAGGAATCCAGTACATATCCGTTTCGGATGTAATGGATATCCAGTGGAGATCCGTAAATCTCCGCTGGATCTCAATCGGAGGTCCGACAGATGTTGAAAAAAACATTTTTGCAGATTCACAGGATATCCAGAAGGGGATCCTGTCGTGGACATATTATGGACCTTATACGTATGTTGTGCCTGAATGTACAGTGCTCACAGACTGAAGCAACATGCACAAAGCAACACCCAAATAAGGAAGAGACACGTACACAGGAAGGGCGTCTACGTGTCTGTTCCTTACTCGAGCATTCCTTTACATTTGTTCAGGTGCCCAAGTTAAGTTATCACCAACTAGCCCAAATGTCTGCGTCAGAATAACGACTGGTATGCACAATTGCTCGAGTTAAGTGCGTTATGTTGCTACAAATGCAGCTGCCAAAAGTAATATTGCCTCTGATATGAGGGTTAAAGTTGAATTTACACCAATACGACACGAACTGAAGACGCTAGAAATGAAATTTCATTCATAACTTAGCTTTAAATTGCACAGTTTCAACCTGTGAACGCTGAACAATGCCTAAGTGTGATGGAAGGCATAAGGGTGCGGCCCAGAGCGACTCACCAAGGAATGCAACTGATACTCAAGTGCACTCAGGCAAGTAAATTATATATATATTTAAAGATAAATAAAATACAAAACAAAACAATGAAAATACAATACAAAACAATGCACAGGCATTGAGTGTAAACGCAAGGCAGTAACACTTTCATAGATCTTCAGTAATGTTGTGCAGGGTTTTTAAATGAAGTAGAAGGCCAGCAGAAGATGCATATACTAGTTCTTATTTCAGTCATTTGGGCTGCCATATGTGCAGTTACACAACTAAACTGTTTACTGGCAATTAGGTCATATTGTTACATGCATATTGCCAGCCCCTCGAACCATGCGCGTGTGCGCCGGACGAAGAGAAGGAATATCTCTCTCCAGTCGGGCTCTGAGCTGAACCATAGTTGAAGGCGAACAAGAACATGAACCGGTCAGCGCTGCAACCGCTACTGTAGATATATCGTGTAAATAGTCTGCGGACTACGGTCTACCCAGTCGTCATTCACGTAACAGTATAATAGAACAATCAAGCGAACAAGTCAATATTATATTTCGATTAGTAAGTGGTATACATGAAAATATTTTACTCTACGTGGTACCTCAATGATGTTTCTGGGTTTAAACCTAGTAGTGGATTCTCGATTATGCGTCCCCCGGATTTGCGACGACCCGCATTTCACGACGAATCGGTTTGGTCGCGGCAAAATCCCCATAGAAATAACGTATTAAAAACCTTCGTTATGCGACGCAATTTTACACCGACCCCGCATCTTACGACGACTTTCTGATTCCGTCCGAGAAAAAAAATCTCCTCCTTTACTCGTATCTGAACGCTGACCAAGTATTTGTGAGTGCACAATAAGAACTCTCGTTCCCTTACGTTGATAATTACAAAAGTAGAGAGTGAGACATTAAATTTATTCTCCTGGCAGTTCATGCGCTTCTGCAATCCAGTTTTCCTGGCTTTTAAAATAGCTTCTGGATACGCCTCGGTTGCGCGCGTATCCAGGGTCGTTACCTAGACAAGCTCTCTCCACACTGAGTAGCTTCAGCTGACAGGTCATTGAGATCCAGATATTTTCACGTTTTCGGTCCGTGGAAACTTTTCCTGGTCGACATACAGCTGGTCTCCTGCCCTTGTTTGCGGCACTCGCAGTCACAGGTCTTGAGCACGGAAAAGGACGCGACGCAGCTATTTTCACCGTGCAAAATAACTTTCGCTTGACATGAACGTTCATAATAACAGCGGGACATCACTAGTTGCACTTCACAGGGGCACAAATACGATGCATACAGCTCAGTCGAGCACGAAAGCATTCTACGCAAACTCGTGCTCTGTCGCCATTATGTGATGGCGATGACACTGTGTCTGACTCCCCTGACGGGAGGCTGTTTCCAACGCGGTTTCGGTTTCGTTTTCACGCACAGGCAATTTTCGAAGTCGATTTAGAGGGAGGAAGAGGCGCACTGGATTCAATTTTTTGAAGTTGAGGATGACGATTCGCTCATACCTCTTTCAACTATGTAATGCTGCCGTTCGCTGCCATTTTCAAAAATAATTTAATCTACCTTCCTGGGAAAAGCACAGGGTCGTGTCGTGAGCTTATTAGGGTGGTCTGTTCCCCTTATCTTGCCAAGGCTGATTGCCACTGCCTATATTCTTAGTTTTTCGATTATACGGCGGTTTTGCGTGGACCCCTCAATGTCGTATAATCGGGGTTCCACTGTAAATAATTTTCTGGTTATGACCTGTGACGATGCGCATTGTCATGTCTAAGAAAGCTGCTGTTTCAGCTTATGTAGATAATACACGTTCATTTGTGGACTCCTTCACAAAGTCATACATGAATATCCTTTGAAGATCCATAATCGATTATAACTCGTCTGTACGCCACAACTCCAAAAATGGATATCCGCTATGGTATCTCTAATGTACATCCAATGAATGTCCCACACTGGCACTGGACGTTGGGCTCTTGCATGGATACTGAGCGGATATCCGTGGTTGCTTGGGTTTGATAGATGGGAGGCCTCTATTAATGCAAAGTTTTTATCAGGGGTAACCAAAGCGGCTTCCAGGAAAACATCCAGTCTAGTCGGCGGTGACGAGAGTAGAGTGTAAAGGAGAGCTCCTGTTCCCTGGCACTGCCTGGTAAGTCGTCTGTCGTTCTCTTTTGTGTTAATTCAGACTTTATCTGATGCCAGGAAAATGGTTAGAGGAAAGGTGTTTCTGTTCAACAGTTCGTTCTTTTGTGTTATTGCAGAAGGGACCCCAGTCGACAGTCACAAGCAACCTGTGAAGGGTGCTGCGGAGACTCCTTGCTCTACTGCCCATGGTAAGGAGTTTTTCTGGCACAGTTTGCTCGGTATCTCATTGGTCTCTTTCGTTGATGTCATTGCAGAAGAAAGTCCAGTCGGCGGTGACGAGAGTGAGAGTGTAAAGGAGAGCTCCTGTTCCCTGGCACTGCCTCGTAAGTCGTCTGTCGTTCTCTTTTGTGTTAATTCAGACTTGATGTGATGCCAGGAAAATGGTTAGAGGAAAGGTGTTTCTGTTCAACAGTTCATTCTTTTGTGTTATTGCAGAAGGGACCCCAGTCGACAGCCACAAGCAACCTGTCAAGGGTGCTGCGGAGTCTCCTTGCTCTACTGCCCACGGTAAGGAGTTTTTCTGGCACAGTTTGCTCAGTATCTCATTGGTGTCTTTCGTTGATGTAATTGCAGAAGACAGTCCAGTCGGCGGTGACGAGAGTGAGAGTGTAAAGGAGAGCTCCTGTTTCCTGGCACTGCCTGGTAAGTCGTCTGTCGTTCTCTTTTGTGTTGATTCAGACTTGATCTAATGCCAGGAAAATGGTTAGAGGAAAGGTGTTTCTGTTCAACAGTTCATTCTTTTGTGTTATTGCAGAAGGGACCCCAGTCGACAGCCACAAGCAACCTGTGAAGGGTGCTGCGGAGATTCCATGCCCTACTGACAACGGTGAGATGCGGTTTAATGGCAGCAATAGCTTAGTATCTTATTGTTGTCCTTGTTAATGTGCTTGCATAGTCAAGTCCAACCAGCAGTGACGAAAGTGACGGCGAAAAGTAGAGCGCTTGTTCCTCGGCACCACCTAGTAAGAGCTTTATTTCTTTTTATGTTTGTTGGGCAACCATCTCTAACGTAGTCTTGCCTCACGGGCATAGGCTGAGCAGCTATATGGCAAAGTGCAGCGTCCGTCATAATCGTAATAGTTTCGGGGCATAAAATCTCGGCATTTGTTATTGAAAAGCCTAAAGGCATGTGTTGCAGAGTGCTTGATTCCCACAAATGTTTCAACTCTTAAAAAGTCATGTTATGCTGAGAGGAAAAAGCAGGGGTATACGTTTTACTCGGTGGATGAGAAAATTTGCTTTGCAGTTGCATTTCTGTGGCGCAAGAGCGTATCGCTTTTTGTCATCGTTCCTAACACTGCCTCGTGAACGTTCCATAAGGAGATGGCTCTCAAGTGTAAGAATGCTGCCGGGAATAAATGCAGGGATAGTTCAATCCATTGGGTTGTCGACTAACGCGTGGAGCAAGCGCGATAGTGTTCGCTTTAATTTTTGATGAGATGATGCTTAAAAAAAATTTGCCTTATGATGCGACCCAAGATCTTGTGCAGGGCTTCACAGACAATGGTGTTGAGCGAACTTCAACAATCGCAGACCGGGCTATGGTGGTCCTGCTTTCTGCAATCTCTGATAGATGGGTTCAGCTAGTAGCTTCCACAGCAGGCCATGCCTCGGCATCTTTTCACATCTGCACAACCTATTGATGTCGCTGATGAAGCAGTTGCAAGAAGCCGGAATATCGTTAAAAGCCTTAATACGTGACCACGGAGCATCAAATATGAGCTTGTCGAGGCAGCTGGGAGTGTCTGTTTCATTTTCGATGTACCACATCTCAGGAAAACTACGCGGAACGGGTGACCCAGGTTCTTAGTGCATCCGTTTCCATTGCAATTACTGCACTTGTCTACGTTAAAAACTGCCACATTCTGCGTGGGCCACGGCCAATTTTTGTGACAGGATGGACATGCTTTTTGATGTTTTGAACAGTTAGAGTCCAAAAAAGAACGCTCAGAGGATGAGGTACGCACTTCTTAAAGGGCAGTCTGAAGTGCTCGACTTCCTTGAGACAGCTGCTCCATAGATTGCTACTTGGAAAATTTGAAGGCAGGCGGCAGCAACATATGATTACAGGGTAGCAGGTAATCATCAGGGCAATCCTGATGCTTTGGGAAGAGTTCTCACCAGGCGGCTACAACAAGACCCTTTAGAAAACGTGTTTCGAAGCATTCGACAAAGGCAAGGATGCAACATGAATCCCACTGTTCGCCATTTTATAAGTGGTCTATAGCATATTATGATCCAAAGAATTATCAAACTTTCAGATAAAGGAAACGTTGAGGAGGACAGACGTGCACTTCTTCAAGACCTCTCGCCATTTTCATTCCACAAGCCGTCGCTTGCAGATCATGTTCAGCCACCTTGCTCAGATGACTTCCCTTCACTTGAGGATATAAGTCTGCTTGCTTCACTGAACCAGTCGCATGCTGTCGATGATGCAGCATCTTACTACGTCGCAGGGTTTCTTATTAAGAAGTTTCTTGAAAAGTGCCCCGAGAATTGCCATTGTTTGGCATTTCTGGAGGATGATCAAAATGATTTGAGGCAAGGAAGACCAGTATTTTATGATGCTGAAAGCTTATCATGTACCTGGCCAGTTCTTTGGAAATTTGACTGTTCCGTCTGCCAGAACATTTCAAATGTTCCAGAAGATGGAATCTGCCTTTCTTTCCATTGTTGAAAGTGTGGTTCATTGCCATGGCATATGCTCTATCTTGTCTGACGAACTGTCATCCATACATTTCCACCTTTGTTCACTGGATTGCCGTGATAGGTTGCTGAAGATGTACAGTCGAATACGCTTGTGTAGGCATGTCACATTTGTTAATCGCAGCTTGGATAAAGTTCGGTTTCAGTGCCCAGTTTCTGGCTTGCAGACTTGTTAACCACAACTTGTGCAAAGTGCGGTTTCAGTCCCCAGTTTCTGGCTTGCATCTTCACAAGTTTAAGCCTTAAACCAAAGGATGTGGGTTTTATGTGATATAAAGGTGTGAGGCTTAGAAAACCTCCTAGTGTGATGTTTGTGCGAGATGCATTGAAATTGCATGTTGCTTTGTGAAAAATGTGAAACTAATCCTTAAATAAAGGGGGGGGGGGGAATGATTTGTTTTGCACTGTGCGCGATAGCTACTTGTATACCTAATAGGAAAGGTTGGGCTTCGAAAGATTATTGTAGTCCTCCTTGATGCTAATGCTGTCTTCTGTACTTTTATTGTATTGTGGGAATTTTCTAAATATCGCCTATTTATTCCAACTGTGCAATTTCTCAACATGTGGCAGCTGTCTTGCATTGTGCAAGACAGCTGTATGTGCTTTTTTATGTGCTTTTATATATATTTTTTATTATATATATATATATATATATATATATATATATATATATAAATATATGTATATATATATGCATAAAAATATATATAAAAGCACATAAAAAAGCACATACAGCTGTCTTGCACAATGCAAGACAGCTGCCACATGTTGAGAAATTGCACAGTTGGAATAAATAGGCGATATTTAGAAAATTCCCACAATACAATAAAAGTACAGAAGACAGCATTAGCATCAAGGAGGACTACAATAATCTTTCGAAGCCCAACCTTTCCTATTAGGTATACAAGTAGCTATCGCGCACAGTGCAAAACAATATATATATATATATATATATATATATATATATATATATATATATATATATATATATATATATATATATATATGTGTGTGTGTGTGTGTGTGTGTGTGTGTGTGACCTCCGAGACAACCACACGAACGGAAGTGGTCTCAGGGGCCGTGTAATTTTACCTATAGCTAAATGATGGCCTCTGAGATCGGCATTTTTAATATTTCTTTGCGATTTCTCATCTCTGAGGCGGCTGTTAGGATTCCCCACTTCCGTTTGGTGCGCTGCTAACCCAAATCAGCCGCAGGGGCCTACGGGAGTGTCCTCTCTTAACCTTTTTTATATTACTCTATGCCTTGACAACCGCGCTCATCGAGGCGCTCTACGACCCATTCAAGCGGACGCAACGTCACCGTGTGCAGAGCGGCCAGAGCCTGCGCCTAGTCTTGAAGCTCTTCCAGTTAACCTGTGTGCATATAGCGAATATGACGAGTGCAGCGGTGCCTGGCGTATTTAGTAGAAGAGATAGCACCCTCTTATCACGTTCACTCTTATCACCTTCAGCGAAATGTCTTTCGCACACACGGTCTTTCCTTTGCAGCACGCGGTCTTTTCGTGGTATGGTACGCCTCCATGCCTGAAGCCTTTATTTGTTAGCTGGCGACGTGAAAAGCGCGTACTTCTTTTTGCAATATTTGCAATCACTTTTGCAAAAGGGCACAAAGCACTTGCCCATTCTTCCGCAGCGCAAAAACACTTTACCACTAAGACATTTTCAAAAAACGAGCTCAAAAAGAACGGCAGCAACAAGAAAAAGTGCGTGCACTGTACGGCTAACGTAGCACGTGGAGAGAGAAGGCCAAACCACATACGCACGGAAATGAACTGCACAGCGACGAGCGATGCTATGAGCGACGAAACGGGCCGTTCACGCGACGTGTAGGGTGGTCGTTATCGCGTGATAACTCGGTTTTACAGATTTGGAAACCGTCGCCCACGTGCCGGAGGTGCTTTGCGGAATTTGCCAGCAGCCCGCCACGGTCCTCTGTCCGGCGAGCCATCTCTCGGCACGCGGGAAACGAGAACATTAACCGTCTGTCCCCAACAAGCACTCCCTTCGCGTCGTTTGCTCACCTAAGTATTTCTTGCACCGTGCCCCAAGCTAACGATGGCCACTGCTTTGGCAACAGCGCGTACGAGCGAAACCGTGAGGCAACAGCAAGCAGAACTAAAAGCGCACGAGGGCACAGTCCCAGAAGCTTGCGTCGCCGCAGTAAAGCCCAGAAAAGCCGCTGCATAGAGCACGTTTACTGGCTGTCAGAAGCCCGCTTATCATCAAAATAGCTGCAGTTATTGTGCCGGACCATTTCACCCGCGAAACAAGTGTCCAGCGCAAAAAGGAAGGTGCAGATTTTGCCGGAAGTTGGGCCACTATGAAAAGGCATGCCGAAAAAAGAAGCAGACACAAATCTCGATGGCATCGCCGAAGCTGATAGCAAGTTTATTGGCACGGTCGAGCAGTGTGCGAACACGCAATCTGAGCATTTCGTCACGGTAAAGATTAACAACCAGACGCTCCGTACGAAAGTAGATACGGGAGCCGAGGTGACAGTCGTCGCTGAAAATTATCCTTTTATTCCGCCTTCTCTGGAAAACGCAACCGATCTTAAAGGACCGAGCAATACTAACATCCGTACGATCGGAAAGTTTGACGCTAAAATGTCTTGGAAAGACAGCTGTTTACAACAAACCATTTACGTCGTGCAGAACCTGCGCACGCCCTTGTTGGGACTACCAGCCATCAAAGCTCTGGGAATTGTTCGCTTCCTAGATGAATTAGACACTGCTGACGACATCGGAAGCAAGTATCCCAAGATATTCCAAGGCACATGTACCATATCGGGAGCAGTGTTGCGGAATAGGCGCCTCCATTCCATTACAGTTCCATTCCGGGGAATTGGAACTTGCCGCAATTCCATTCCTTTCAAATCCTCGGAATGAAAAAACTTAGCTCATTCCCACTCCGGGGAATGACCGGCCAATTCCATTCCGTTCCTGTAATTCCTTACCGTAGGAAAGGTACCTCGATAGTTTTATCGATTTAAGAATGAACGCGCCATAAAGCTGATGTCATAAGATGCATTAAGAAGTGCAACCGAGTTGCAGTTCTAAGATTCTAATTAGACACACCCAAGTATTTAAACACAGAGTCGAAAATACTTCCAAGGACTATGTACTCGGCACATACCTCTACACCCAACTTGGTTTTGGGAGATGACTCACAAATATTTGCGATGTGAGTGAAATGTATTACGTTACATATGTGGAACGTCTTTCCCTTATAAGGAAACGTCAATGAATAAGGCAATGATAAAAGTCGGTTTCACCGAAAGGTCGAAGCAATGAACGTGATAGCTGCAAATTGGAATGTTATACGAAGTACGGCTAGAAGCGCACTTTTTTAGCGGGCGACCAGGCGTAAATGGACAAAATGGATGCATTACGAACTGCATTATGATGCATTAGGAACTGCAACGCCGCCGAGGCAGAAAAACATGGCTGATCCCTCTGTCTTAGGAATCGGTATAACACGAAAGTGAAACGTGCCTTCACAGACGTAGTTGAGCGTTTGTTGCGCATTCTTTCGCCCCAAGGGCGAAGGAATGAATGCTACAGCAACAAATTGTAATGTCACGCGAAGAACGGCAAGCAGCTCGAAATTTGCAACGCGCTGCTCAAGCAGAAAGGACGCACGGAACGAACATACACAGGATGAGAGCGAACTAACTGTCACATTTGTAACTTATTTCTGCGTGAGTACCGCGCTCCTTTCGCAAAAGCGGCCGCTGCAGTGAGCCAAGTGACATTCGTGCTCTCAAACGCGAGACGTACTACAAGCCACCGCGATCACGAGATGAGCGCACGCACGAGTGACCACGCCCTGTAGACGCGGGCGCTCGTCGCAACGGCGACGACCTTTCAAGCGCGCTCTTCTACTCTCTTCCGCTCTTCGAGCCCTTCGCGCCATCTCGCTAGTGATAACGAAAAACACGCTGTAACGCCGACCTCTGAGTACCGATACCAGCGGCATAGAACCGCGGCTACGCGAAGAATAGAAACAAACTTCGTAGAAACACAATCTATATAAGGACAGAATTGTACGTCGCTTATTAAATGTACGGTGCTTGTAATCAGCCAAGTCATTTTGAAAATGCTGCTTTATTGTTAAATTTGAGGCTTTGTCTTACTAATGTTTGAAATTTCAAAAACAGTGCGTGGACGAAAACGTGCTCTATTTTCGGAAAAAGACGTAATTCCATTCCAATTCCATTCCGTGCAAAAGGCGCTTATAAGTTATTTCCATTCTCTTTCCATTCCTCCAAGCGTTATCCGCATTCCATTCCGGGGGCGCGAAAATGTGGAATGATTCCGGAATCATTCCAGTTCAGGAATGGCAACTCCGCAACACTGATCGGGAGAGACACACCATACGCCTTGTGCCACATGCAATCCCGTTCAGTCTGTCTACACCGCGACGGGTTCCTATTCCCATGAAAGAAAAAGGTCAAAGAAGAACTGAACGGGCTAGAACAAGAAGGAATGACCGGAAGGTCGAAGAACCGACAAAATGGTTGCGCGCCTATCGTTTCCTGTAATGAAGCCGTCAGGAGCAGTAAGGATCTACGTTGACTTGACTCAATTCAACCAGTTCGTCAGACGGGAGCGTCATCAACTGCCAAGAATTGAGCAAGTCATGGGAAGCTTCCAGGAAGCCAAAGTCTTCTCTAAACTGGACGCGCATTCTGGTTTCTACCAGATAAAGCTTTCCGAGGAATGTCAAAGGCTCACGACGTTCATTAGCCGTACGGGCGGTACTGCTACCGCAGGTTGCCGTTCGGATTACATCCGCACCAGAAATTTTTCAAAGAAACTTCTCGCAAGTCCTAGCAGGTCTAGACGGCGTACTGAACTACATGGGTGACAGTCCTAGTGTACGGCAAGCAACCAAGTGGAACACGACAAGCGGCCTTTGTAACGTCCTCGAACGACTTCAACAAGCAGGCGTAACTCTCAACCGGGAAAAGTGCTGTTTCTCAGTTGAACAGGTGTCATTCTTGGGAATGATCTTCGATGCCAACGGCGTGCGTCCAGACCCCGATAAAGTTAGAGCAATCAAGCAATTGCCCAGACCCCAAAACGTCGCTGAGGTTCGATCCTTGTTACCTCGCAAGGTTTTTACCTGATGCAGCTTCAATGTCTGCTCCTTTACGCAGCCTCCTCAACAAAGATAGCGACTGGTCTTGGGGACCTCAACAATGAGGCAGCTTTTGAGAAGATCAAGACCACTCTCAGCTCAGACAGATGCGTGGCGCGGTACAACCCCGGTACTCGACCAATTGTATCGGCGGACGCGTCTTCACTAGGGATTGGCGCAGTGCTCCGCCAGGATCAGCCATCTGGTGAGAGACGTCCAGTAGCATATGCCTCCAGATCGCTCACACAAACAGAGCAGAGGTATTCACAGATCGAAAAAGAAGCGTCATCTTTAACTTGGGCTGCGGAACGCTTTCACAAATTACTAAGAGGCCTCACGTTCCTATTTGAGACGGATCACAAGCCTCTCCTCCCACTACTGGGTCGAGATCCTCTTGATTCTCTACCGCCAAGAACTCAAAGGTTCAGGATGCGTCTTATGTGGTACTCGTTCACGCTTACACACGTCCCGGTGAAAATCACTGCTACGGCGGACACGCTTTCTCGGGCGAGAGTGATGAACACGGCGCTTTCTGTCGGAGAGTTGTCTGATGCAGACGTTTCGGCTCACGTGGAGGGAGTCGTTCAGTATGCGTTCTCTGACGACATGCTCGAACGGCATACGCTCAGAGCAAGCAAAATGACCCCGAATGTACGTCGTTGCTCGAAGCTTGTATGCAAGGTTGGCCCGCTAAGCACCACACACCACAACTTCTCAAAGCCATTCTGGGCGCATCGGTGGTAACATCACGGTCTGCCAGCAGTTGCTTTTGAAGGACTCAAGGCTGGTGATTCCACGAGCGCTGCGGAAAGAAATGCTTCGGAGGGTTCACGAGGGACACCGCGGAGCGGCCGGCAGGCCTGGCCTGACCGGTCCCGACGTGGGAGTCGCCCGCTGCGCGCTGACGCGCGCCTTGCAGGACCCTAATACAAGTTTTTCAACCAACCAACCAGGGAATTGCACGCTGCCGCGCGAGCGCGAAAGAATCTCTCTGGCGGCCAGGTATTAGCAAAGACATTGCACAAACCATGGCGAACTGCCAAGCATGCGCCACAGAGCGTACCCATTTTTCCGAGCCAATGATTCCCTCGGAAACAACCGAGCTGCCATGGTAGAAAATCGAAATTGATTTATTGAATGAAAGAAGCTGTCTATCTTGTCGTTGTTGATTATCACTCCAGGTATCCTGAGCTGGCCCTGCTGGATCGAGGAACGTCGGTCGAAGGCGGTCATCCAGCATCTGAAAAGCTGCTTCGCCAGGCATGGGATACCGCAAACGGTAATATCGGACAACAGGACCACGAATTCATCTCATTCACGTTTGCTGATTTTGCAAGAAACTACGGCTTTAGGCATGTACCAACAAATCCTCGTTACCCACAAGCTAACGGGGAAGCTGAGCGCATGGTAGGACTCTTAAAGACTTTTGAAGAAGGCAGAGGACCCCTACAAGTGCTTGCTGAACTATAGAAACACGTCGGGTCCAACCATCAATAGTCCAGCGCAGCTGCTAATGAACCGCCGTTTACGCTCAAAAGTACCGTGCATGCCATCCGCACAAAGCCAGAAGTAGTAAAGGCTCCTTGGAAAGAGCAAGACGAAAATACAGACAAAAACAAAGATGTATTTTGACAAACTTCATGCTGCGAGACCTCTTCCCTGTCTATCCGCAGGCACTCAAGTACGGCTGAAAGACAGAGGCGCCGAGGGCACGGTCCTTCGTCCTTCCAAACACCGAGATCCTACTGGTGTTCAAACTGAAGGTAAACCGTACGCAGAAAGAGACGTCATCCAGGGGCGTAGCCAAGGGGGGGGGGGTTGGGGGTTTCAAACCCCCCCCGAAATTTTCAGTTTTGCTTGCGTATATATACAACGCACACATACAAACGCACGCACGAACATACATAAAGTATGGTTGAACCCCCCCCCCCCCCCCCGAAAAAAATTTCTGGCTACGCCCCTGATGTCATCTGTTCCTTCTCCCACACGGAGGAGAACAAGCCCCGTAAAGACGGAGCAGCATCCAAGAAACAGCGAGCCAACGGACGCGACGGACAACGACATCTTAGCTAACAAGTCGTCTGACATCCAAGAGCCTCATGCATCGAACGAAACTTCAAGTCCAGAGCAAGAACCGACGCAATATGGGCGAAATAGCTACGAAAAAGACTCGGTATTGATGACTAATTGTGAAATGATTTTCCTTTTCAGGCCCACGGTGCTTATAAAACGGGGAAGGTGTGCCGTCATCCTGCTGCATTCCGTGGCCGCATGTTCCAGAGACAAGCGCCGAGACACGCGCTATCTTTGTTTCCAATATCCGGTTATCACGGGAGTCATGTGATCATTCTGACTGTATATATATTTCACGACGAAACATTAAGAGGGCTTTTTCTTGGTCACGGTGGAACGAGCGTCTGTCGATACTCTGACGAGCTTGACAGAAACAGCTCTTGCATCTATAGACGCTAATGCCCCATTCATCGACACACTAATCGAGCATATTTTGACATCAACGTCTGTTCCATAATAAATATTCTTAACAGCCTGAACAAATCGTGACACGTGATCAATGGATGTTAGTGATGAGAAATCCAAGCCCATAACATGGCACTAAATCAAACTACTCAGATTATTGCACACCTTGAGACACCTGTGCGATAATGACATTTTTCACAGATCTCTACTCCTTCAACATATCATGTCAGTCAGTGTACCACTAGTACTATCGCGCTCAGTATGAGCTACATCACGCGAGCGCGTAGCTGAGTGCTCTGCAAGGTTGTACAGTGGCGCCGATCATGGCATATTTTGACGTTATCGGGATAGAGTTTGGCTGTCCCTGCGAGCGCACATCGCCTCCACTTGCTTTCACCCTCACCCTCGTTTAGCCCTGCGGTGATATCAGCTTCGAAAATGATAACTTCGAGGATGAAAACAAGCAAGTGGGGGCGATGCGCGCTCGCAGGGACCGCCAAACTCTCTCCCGATAACGTCAATATATGCCGTGATCGGCGCCACTGTACAACCTTGCCGAGCGCTTGGCCACGCGCTCGGGTGATGTAGCTCATACTGAGCGCGATAGTACATGCTATCTCAGGGATTATGGTTTTGACGAACACGACAAAACTTAATTCCGTGTTATATCAGTTTTTTAATAAGCTTCCAGTGGACAACTCCTCAACTGGAATCACTTTGCACTTTAGTGAACATACAATTAACACTGGTCGTTTTTTAAACAGTGGTGTGTTTGAAGCAACTGTAATCAATTTGAGCACAATTGGGATAAAATGTACTCAATTAATTTAAAATGTGTTGGATGTTTGCACATACTAAACCTTGTTGTCACTTGAACCAATTACTAGACCTCGTTGCATGTGAATATGATGTTTTATAACAGGACATTTGAACTTACCCATGCATCGTAGGCTGCAGTGGAATGTTATTTACATCACAGCTGAATTGTTTTGCTGGAATTTCCTTTCTCAGTGCGTCTGTTACCCACTTTCACCTGTACTGCCTTTGGGCATACAATGTATTCAAATACGTAAAAATAAATGCTGCTGAAAGTCCACTTTTGAAATTATTAGCAATTTCGAAAAGGTTCTAACATCGGCACACAATTTGATTTTATGTGAAAAGAAACAATGTTGGGGATGGATTCCAATGATGGTGATATGTGGAGCCACAAAAGGAACACTGGTATTCCACTTTGTTGATCAATGACACCCGCATGAAGTGACGCACAGAATACAGAACAACAGTAGAGTCAACCAAGGAACAAATGCTTCAAATGAAGTTTGGCTCGGACCTATGAACTTGGTTGCCACCTCCTCAAACACCTAAAAGGCAGAAATGCTTTTGAGGAAAACTGTACCGAATTGGGTGAGATTTGTTGCGTGTCAGGTAGAAAGGGAAGGCTGAGAGCAGTATTTTTATTTACGGCCTACAATTCTGGATAAAAATTTCCATTTGAAGGGTGCTGAAAAAGAACTAAGTGGCATGATGTGTACAAACTTGCAGCTGTGCATTAGAAGAGATATCGCCTTTCAGGAAACTGAATCATTTAAACTATCTCAAGCAGCCAAACTTGATAAGTTAATGTGCACTTATTACGGTGTTGCAAAAGTTTCACAGAAGTCCTGCCCGCAAATTAGAACTTTTAGAGCACTGTAAAATATATCAATTTCGTAGGCTTTAAATACATCAGTAAGCTTCCACATTTTTGTCTACTTAAGCTATCAACCTCATAATTACGTTTTTTAGAAATTTAACAATTTTGAATGGATATTTTTTGTTCAAAGGCGCATGACCAGTACATAAAACTATCCACTTCAAATGTTCGCTAACAAACCCCATCAAATCTAGGGCAGTTGTTTGCCAAGGAAAATCTACTTACGCTTTCTCACTAATTCAATAGGCGCGCAGCTACAGCTTTCTGGGGTGACTTAGTGCTTGCTGGTGTATTCACATCAGGGGCGGGAGCTCGAAGCCTCGGTACGTCGGCGATGGAGAACATTCGCGGATGCACCGGATTGCGCATGATGGCACCACTCGACTGCTCCGGCGCCCAAGGTATCCCCACACCCACCGAGTGAATAGCCGATACGCTGTGTACCTATATGTTCTGAAACAACAAAAATAAGTAGTCTCCAACAAGTTCTTTACCGAAAGGACTCACTTGTGGTTGACTTCAATGCCGGCATCCTCGCCATTGACGTTCACATCGATGTAAGCCACCCTTAGGACGGCGGTGTCGAGGCGAAGCTTGCGGAAATCGTCCTCCAACGTGACGAAGAGCTTGTCACTACGTATAACGGGGACGTCGCAACAGCAGACGCACTCTATCACTGCAGGCATTACAGTGCAGCGTTTGCAACGGCACCTGCGTGACAGGTGTTGTGCATGAATGATAACCCAGTCGTTTAGTGCAGGTAACTACATACACTTACCAGTCGACATTCCCAAGGCGCGCAGCTTGCGATGGCAGAGCCCTATTAAGTCTGGGTCATCGCTTATGCTGCCGCCACTCGAAGAATCATCGCGGTCCGGAGCTTCGACGTAGTGGTCTAAGTTGTGTTGCCTCATGCGTTCAAAAATTCTCTTTTCCAATTCACTAAGGTTTTCCACCGACATGTTTCGTTTCTTGTTGAGGTCTGCTACAGCGCTGTTTTGTTTTTGTGAATCAACTTGGCTTGGATTGCGGCAGCAGTGTTAAAATAAACGCATAGGCTGCGATTACAGCAATACAAGTGTTCTGTAATCGTACATTAAGGCCTCATTCAACCGACAGCGTGCTGAAAACGACTGTTACATTCATTACATTAGCATTCAGCATAAATAAAGTAATCCCTCAGAAATTACATGTGCTTTCGGTTTTATTTTTACCGGCACCACAATCGTCATCGCGTCAATCAGCCAGTGTTGTGGACATGTTTCACGCCAATGGAAGAAGACCGAATGCAGATCGAAAAATTCTGTTTTAAAAATTTCTACTCACTTTCCAGAGAAACCGCTGCAAGGTTGGACGCTTCAGACGGTATGCTCTAGATTGCGGTACAACACAGAAAAGCGATGAAGGGCGGTAGACAGTCCTTTTAACATATACCTGGACAGAGAATATCGTGGATCACGCGCAAAGATGACATCAACAGGCACATAATAAACACCGGTACTCCATATGCACTTTTTCAAAGTGGCGTCAATTAAGGAGAGAAACGGCATGGTGTGTGCTCCCGAGTAATAGGGTAACCCTACGCCTGTGCTCCTGCATACACTACCATACCGCGCTTCAGCAACACGGGAGGCGGATGTTCGTAGCTTGAGCCGCGAACGCGTGCAGGCGTTCCACGTCCCGCTGGTCTCTGTATCGCTCCACGAAAGCACGACATTCGCCCGTCGACATCGTTGCCTTTCTGCAGCGCTTACTGCAGCAGTTTTATTAGCCGGTGCTATCGCATTCGGAGCAGTCGGTGGCAAAACACCGCTGGTGAATGTGGAAGCCACACTACTAGTACAGTTGAAACCCGCAATAACGAAATCGGCGGGGAAAGCACAAAATTTCGCTCTCGCGGGAATTTCGTTGGCACGAGAATGCGGCAGAAAAGACATGGAATTTACAAAAAAAAAACATTTTATTTCCAAAAGTCAGTAAGTTTGCTTTGGCGGCCTTACCATGCAGCATTTTCATGCTTCTCGATCGGGAATCTCGTTTGCCACGGCACAAAGTTCGCCCCATGCACTGGTCGGTGACGGCGGCACTGCGCTGTCACAAGTACCGTCATCAAGTGCGCCTACACGCAAAACTTCTTCCGGCTCCGCTGGATCAGCGCGGATCAGCGCAGAATCGTCGAATTCTTCGGCGATGTCAATTTTTTTCCTGCGCTTTTCCACCTCACTGATGATTGCAGCCTTATCTTCCAGCGTGATGAACTTCCGGTTTTTCGTTGGAGGCGGCATCTCCGCAGCAGCCAAATCGGACGAAGCATCGCAACACACAGTTCACGTTGCACCAAGCGACCAAGCAAACGCTCCACAAATGGCTCCACACACGCGACAATAGATTTGGATACGTAGTCCGCGATAACGCGCAGGTGTCGGCAAGCCATCATCATCACCATTGTCACCAGCTTTATGTTCTTTGTAAACAATGATGGCGGCTGTTCTCAAGTGCGCTGCAGCGATAGTTTTGCACAATTTAAGTGTAGCATGAATGCATTTCAGCAGTTTTCGAATGTAGTTAATGTTGCGAGAGCAGATTATTTGCGCATCGTGTTTCAAAAGTTTTCGTTAATGAGGGACAGGGGTATGAATATCTTTCGTAGTCGCGAGTTACGAAATGCATTGACTCCTATGGGCGTTCGCCGGTGTTCCGAAAATATTTCGTTGCGGTGAGAATTTCGTTCCCTCGGGATTTCGTTATCGCGGGTTTCGACTGTAAATACATATCTCAACACAGTGTCGCACGGAACGGCGTTTTTAAAATTAGTTCTCTTGCAGCGAAAGCTGTTATGAGATCAACAACGGCCGTTTTTTGGCACCGTATTTTGTCCCCGCCACAGCGCCGGAGTCCGTAACCGCTATCGCGCGAAATAAAAAAAATCCAATAGAAAAATATTCAGGATGGAACGAGGTTCGAACTTGTGTCCTCTGCGTGGGAGCCCGTAGTCTACCTTAGAGCCAAGAAGGGGGCAAGAAGGGGGTCAGAGCCATGCCAGTGCTTGAAACTCCTTTGCAAAAAGACCCTATACAGGCTTCATGTCGGGAAGGAGCCACATTAACACACAGGGTTTCAAAATTAAGCTTTATGGTTTTCATAAAATTGAGCACCTGGGATGTACCTGAAAACAACCTTTGCAGATAAGCTTTTATCCAGGGGACACAAAGCGAGACATTAAATTATCGGTGTTAGCCGCCCAATTAACTAAGATTGAATAATGAACCTTTTAATGAGTGCACCAAGCGGGCATGTTCGTAGTGAAAAGTTGAGGCAGTCGCGTTTCTACAGTTTCACTTGGAATAATCCTTCTAGCATGTCTTGCCCCGAGATATCCCACTGCAAATTTAATTGCGGTTTCATTATACGCATGCCACAGTGAGCACTGGCCAACGCTCCTCCCCGATGTTCTGCGACAGTTGCGTGCGGAGTTTAATCTGATAACGCGTCGAGGCATAGGCAAAGGTGATAACGGTTGCCCTTTGCTACCGGCTGGCGTAGCAGCAATGCGAAGTGCTCGTCACATCAGGGAGGACACTGCGCCGATCTTGACCGTCTTGCATGCGTAATCATGCAAACCGCAATCAAGCTTTGCAGCGGAATATCTCGGGGCACAGACATGCTAGAAGAATTCTTCCAAGTGGACCTGTGTAGAAACGCGACTGCCTCCAACTTTTCAATACAACATGCCCGCTTGCTGCACTCATTAAAAAGTTCATTATTCAATCTTAGTTAATTGGGCAGCTGACACCGATAATTTAATGTCTCGCTTTGTGTCCCCCTGGATAAAAGCTTATCTGCAAAGGTGGTTTTCACGTACCTCCAAGAGCTCAATTTTAACAAAACCATAAAGCTTAACTTTGAACACCCGGTATGTAATATAGCGCGGTAGAAGAGTAAAATAACAACTGCAGGCGTCACAAAAGGCGAATTCTGTAACCAGGCGTCACACAGTGCGAATTGCGCAACGAGTGAGTTGTTGAATGCTTCCAACCCATTACAAAGGGCTCTGCCACAATTATTCATCGTCATCAGGCATAGTATGAACAAAGTGCACATGATGCCTTACATGTGTTTAGCGGATACAGTTCTCCGCAGAATGAAGAAAAGTGGCATGGGCGCTGCCTCCCTACTTCACAATTACGATTTATAGCGTAGTGGGTTCCTCGCAAGTGCACTTTTATTGGTTGCCAATGAATGTCGTTTGCGCTGTTAGCACTCTTTATCATGTTGTACCAACACGCCCAATCCTACTGTCTCTTAAGCCCATAAGGCTCTCATGGTCCATTTCCTCAGGGTCTCAATAAAGTTCTTTCCCTCTCTCTATCTCTTTCTCATGTTAACGTATGTTGTATAGCTTGGTGGGAGGGTGAAATAACGACCGGGCGTCACATAATGCGAATTACGTAAGTAGTTGGTCGTTTAAGGCTTCCAACCCATTACAAAGGGCTCAGTCATAATTTTTCATTGTCATCAGCCATCGAATCAACAAAGTGCACATAATGCCTTACAGAGGTGTAGTTGGTACCTTGCTTCTCCGCACAATGACGAATAATGGCGTAGTGGGTGCTTCCCGAGTTCACAAAAATTATGATTTATGGCGTAGTGGGCACCTTGCTAGTGTACTTGTAAAGTAGCCCCAAGAAGTTTATAACGGGCTCTAGAAATGCCGCTCTTTTAGGTTTCGCTGTGACTGTCTGCGCTTTCCGCGCAGGCCTGCGCGGAAAGCGGGAGGAACAGAGGAACGCCACCGTTCCGTTAAGGATCGGTGGAACTGTAACGGTAACTCGTTACGTGTGGGATGGAAGGGTAGAGGGAACAGCGTTCCTTCTGCTCCAAGGTGTGAGCCCGAAGGTGCATGAGCGGACAGCGGCTCGCTGTGTTTTCCGATCTCTTCGTTCGTAGCGAACGAAGTTCTGTATAATTTGAAAGCTGTTTCGACATTTCCTGAAATATATCGGAGAGGGTTTCGGAGAAGCGAGCTGCCGCGGCGAGGCCTCAAAAAAGGTGGCCATCAAGTAAGGCGCCGCTATCCAGGCCATGTGGCCGCGAAGAACCAAAAGCGGAAACAGGGTCCCAAGCGGGCATATGGGGTTGCCATCGGCCGCAGTAACAGGGAACGCTGGCGGCGTTGCCGAAAGGGAGTTTCCTCCTGGTCAACGTTGTCCAAGTCATTCTCTGCTTACTGAGGAGAGGGGAGCATATGAGATTTGCGTGTGAGCGAGAATGACCGGTTGGAAAACGGGACCTGGAGAGTTAGCCGGGCGCAACACGGTCGGACGAGATTGACTTGAAAAGCCCTGCCTTCTACCTCCTTCGCATTGTCTATCCATCCCTAACCCACGCCATGGAACCAGTGGCGTAGCCAGGGGATGGCACACCGGGCCCGTGCCCACCCCCCCCCCGAAATTTTTTGCAGCGTTAGCTACACTGGCCGAGCTGGAGCAGTTTCGCGTGGCAGTCCAGAGCCGTGCTGCGCATGCGCGAGGAACACTGACGTCACACGGCGCACAGCTGGCGCACCGGAGCCGCCGCCGCAGCGTGCGCATCGCCGATTTGTGCATTCCAGAGGAGTGACGTCATAGCCGCGGCAGACATACTGACGCCGGCGCGCGCCCAGCTGTACGTCTCCGTTGCGTAGTGGCCGTCTCACGCTGCGCCGGGCGTTGGGGCCGTACAGACGCAGCGTGTTAGTACACTGGCCACCGAGCCGTCTTTATGGCAATAGAGAAATGGAGTTGAGCAAAGAATAAATATACATGTCTTACATAATGCGTATACCGTGTGTGTCATTGAAGCTAGTAAGCATGATAATCAGGCTAATCCTAGACAACCAGGAGAGCTAAGAATAATCAGCTGAACCTTAGCTCACGCTACGTATATCCTGGCACAGCCGAGCTAAGCCACAGCCAGTTTTTAAATGCGAAGCATTTCTTAGCGAACTTCTGCGAGTTTGAGCGTATCTATCATCTATCTATCTATCTATCTATCTTCTATCTATCTATCTATCTATCTATCTATCTATCTATCATCTATCTATCTATCTATCTATCTATCTACTATATCTATCTATCTATTATCTCTATCTATCTAGCCGCCTACGACTTTGTGCTCTCCTGGCCATTTCGTTAATCGGATGTGTACCAAAATTGGTATGGAATAACATGACCGTATCACGAACATAAATGTCAGTCATACCATGAAAATCACGACATGCATGTCATGAACAGCATGATTTACATTCCACGGCCTTGGGGCTCTTGCGGCCATTCCGTTAATTTCATATATACCAAAACTGGTATGACGTGACAAGAGTGCATGACGAACATCATGACAGGTCCTAACGTGCAAATCATGACACGCATGTCATGTGCGGCATGATTTACATGACATGGTCTCGGCGCGCTCGCGGCCGTTTAAATGAACGGATATAGACGAAAACAGGTATGACGAGACAATGTCGACATGACGAACATAACTGACACTTGTAACATGAAAATCATGACACGCGTGTCATGCACGTCCTTGATTTACATGCCACGCTCATGACGCACTCTGCGGCCGTTTTCGCTTAGGTTGATATATGCCCCCAAAAAAAAAAATGTTGTAGTGTGCAATGTCACTGTATGAAAGAACATGAATACAGGTGGTAACAGGAAAACCGTGACATGCATGTCATGTATGTCATGATTTACATGCCACGCTCATGGTGCCTTCGCGGGCCGTTTCGGGGGGGGGCTGGCTTGATATACACCAAAATTGGTATTGCGCGATGTGACTGTATGAAGAACTGAATAACAGGTGGTAACATGAAAACCATGACATGCATGTCATGGTTTACATTCCACGCTCATGGTGCGTTCGCGGACGTTTCACTGGCTTGATATACACCAAAATTGGTATTGCGCGATTTGACTGTATGAAGAACAGAATAACAGTGGTAACATGAAAACCATGACTGCATGTCATGTATGTCATGATTTACATGCCGCGCTCATGGTGCATTCACGACCGTTTCGTGGGCTTGATATACACCAAAATTGGTATTGCACGACGCGACTGTATGACGAACGTAAATTAGAGGTTGTAACATGAAAACCGTGACATGCGTGTCATGTACGACATTATTTACATCGCACGCTCATGGTGCGCTCGCGGCCGTTTCGCTAGATTGAATATGCACCAAAATTGGTATGGCGCGGTGTGACTGTATCAAGAACATCAATAACAGGTGGTAACATGAAAACCATGACATGCATGTCCATGGTTTACATGCCACGCTCATGGTGCGTTCGCGGACGTTTCACTGGCTTGATTACACCAAAACTGGTATTGCGTGACTCGCCTGTATGAAGAACGTAAATGAGAGGTGGTAACATGAAAATCGTGACAGGCAAGTCATGTGCGACATGATTTACATGCCACGCTCATGATGCGCTCGCGGCCGTTTCGCTCGCTTGATATACACCAAATTGGTATTGCGCAACGTGACTGTATGACCAAACATATATATGACAGGTGGTAACTTGAAAATTATGATATGCATATCATTTACGGCATGATTTACATGCCAAGCTCATTGTCCGATCGCGGCCGTTTCGCTAGCTTGATATACACCAAAATTGGCATTGCGTGACACGAATGTATGACGAACATAAATGACAGGTGGTAACATGAAAACCATGATATGCATGTCATGTATGGCATGATTTACATGCCACGCTCATGGTGGACTCGCGGCCATTTCGCTCGTTTGATATACACCAAAATTGGTATTGTGCGATGTAACTGTAGACGGAATATAAATGACAGGTCCTAACATGCGAAATTATGTTATGCATGTCATGTACGGTATGATTTACATGACACTGTTATGGTGCGCTTCCGGCCGTTTAGATAACTGGATATATACCAAAATTGGTATGCATGACAGGAGTGCTTGATGACATAAATGACCGGTCCTGCAGTGTATACCAGAATATACTGTTCATTGGCATGGTATATTCCACATTGTGCATGCACGCGTGCATGGCAAACATGGCGATATATGGTGAACTAGATGCCATGGCATGAATGATTTCATTTGGCTCAAAATAACAAAGCGATGTATGCAGCTCTTTGCTGGCTGCTTCGCATTACATCGACTCCCACAGTGCGTGGGATCTGCCGGATTTTTTTGTCATGACATACACCATAGAGTTTCTTACAATTACCTATAGGGAAAACTGGCGCTGCGAGCTGTTGCACGCACGGGAATGCCGGGATATATGAGCTTCGGACTTGGCTCGGATTGGTATCGTTCACGAAGAGCCCAGACCTCGAAGACGCGTCTGGTTTCAATGCGTTCCTTGCGTCAA
This sequence comes from Rhipicephalus sanguineus, assembly GCF_013339695.2. Classification (NCBI taxonomy): domain Eukaryota; kingdom Metazoa; phylum Arthropoda; class Arachnida; order Ixodida; family Ixodidae; genus Rhipicephalus; species Rhipicephalus sanguineus. Next base: position 26,881 of record NW_023615055.1, read on the forward strand.
AATCGTTGATTTCGCACTGAAGGAGCGCGTAGTAAGCTATTTATTTTTTATCATTGCACAGAAACGAGTTTTATTCAACTTCGGAAACCTATGCGTTGTGTACAGTTTTACGAAGCGTAAAAATTAAAGAACGGCCGCTAAATTTGGAAGGCAGACGACAAAGCCAGCGTTCATCTGTGACTGTTTCTCGTCTGTTTCTTTCTTTCGTTGTTTGTTTATGCCGTACAAGTGGGTGGATTTTATTCTCGAATATAATGCGCGTGCATGAGATCCATTTTTTAACAAAAGTTTTGTTTAAAGAAGCTTTATTTGTCCAGTCGTATCCGCTTTTTTAGCCGAAGCCTCACTCAACACCAGCCAACACAAGCCTTGCAGACACATATACCGTCATTCCCATCGCGCCAACGGCGCCCTTTCAGAAATTCGCATAGACGGCGGCGCCAGATTTCCCTCTAGGTATTATTGCGAGATACTCTATGGCATACAAGCACAAAATGACACTCGACCGCATCTGCCTGCCCGGCCTCCACTCCAGATCAAGGAGGGGCCCCCCTGCCCCCCGAAAAAAAGTTCCTCCCCGCTGCGCGCTAATCGCGCGTACCGAAGGACTAAAATAAAGTTGTTCATCCATCCATCCATCCTACGCCCCTGCGTTGAACGGACGCGTGCACACACGCAGCACATCGTGCAGAGTGGATGGGCGACCGCATGAGACACAAAGAACTAGTGGCTACCTCTTGGTCGCCACTTGCTCAATCTCAAGGTTTAATGTATCATGGATCCTAGACATTTCTATGCCAGACCTGTCGACCCTGAACAGCAAGACAGAGCTGGCTGCGGGGATCAAGCCAGCCAACACAGATGTTCCCACCTCATCCGCGCCCGAAAATTTCTTGTTGTCCGGGCACCTTCCAGCCGAGGCACAGGATGAACTGCAGCAACACACGCTTGTAACAGTTGACCACCCGCTCTCGCAGATTAACTTGGAGAACTTTCCCTCATGTGCAGCACGGCAGTCCCTCAAGCGCTTCGGGGGAACGACACTTACGTTGCGCTCACGAAAGTTCGCCTGTCGGACACCAACACCGAGACGCAACTTTGCTCAGTTCAAATAAGCAACTTGACTAAGTTGCCAATATGTATTCTGGACATTTTCTGCCCCCTCTTTTTTTAATCACCGGAGTTGCTTCTATAATTCACGCAGTTACCTCTAGTTCATTCTACCGCGGTCTGATCCCTTCGTACTCGCCTTTCTTGTGTTAGTGAGTCGTCGTGAAAGTGTGTTGCGTATGCAGGCCCGCAGCCAGGAATTTTTTTTCCGGGGGATGGGGCCCACTTGCTGAAACCTTGACTATTTGAGAAAAACGCCTATTTCATGATTTATTTTCGACAAAACACCATATGTCAACAAAATTTCGTGAGGAGGGGGGGGTCTGGCTACGGGCCTGTGCGTACGTTTAGTTATTTAAAGCCTCAAACTGTTGGCGTAAACGGAATCACATACAGTGATTAAGGTTCTGTAGATGCCGCCATCTCATTTACACGGTTTGATCTGTCGATAAAAGATTATCGCTGAGTGTGCCGGCGTCTGAACCGTAGAGTCTGAACTTAGTCGGTAACATTGACGGTGATCTCTGAGTATTTTTTAACACGAAATTGTTTTATGCCGGTGTCCGCCAAGGCTTTAGTGACGTATTTCCGTCACGAATATGACGTTGATAACATGGACGCTAACGGATGGGAAAGAAAAAAGACTAAGAAAAGATGGCCCCGCCGCGAATCGAACCTACGCCTTCCTCGCCGCGACGATAAGCGCCCGGCACTCTAACGACAAAGCTACCGAGGGAGATGCACGCCGTTCCACAAACGCGTCTTGTATCTCTCACACATTCTCTCTCGCACGGTGCTCTGTTGCCGGGCTACGCGGGGCAGGGTGGTGCGTTTAGCGCGATCTGAACAAGCACAAGAAAATGATTAGCTATAAGCGGAAGTTTCGTAGTATAAACGATTCGGATAACGCCTTGTTCACGGTGCCGGAAGCAACTCTCTCCGTCTTCGAAACTGCTTGCGCCTCTTCAAACAGATCGTCGTAAAATGTACAGATGCATCTCTGTCTGTCAAAAATTTGTTCCTGAGCAAAATGATCCAGAGGAGCTAAACTTAGCCATTTACAATTTCTCCTTTGAAGATAGCGGTCGGACGTCCGACGCCACTGCAGGCGCAAGAAGGCGGAGATCGTGGATGCCGTCTCCAGGACACTTTCTGTGCGGACCTTCAATGCCTCTCTTGCGTCCTGTAGGCATTATGGCTGAAGAAAGTGTTGCATGTGAAGACCCGACTCGAGTGCGCATCTAGACCAACTTTTTCCCATAATTGCTTTCGCCAGGAACGACGAGTACAAACCGCATATGTAACAAATTTGCACTTTAAAGCAACTCTTCGTCTTTTTCCCGTCAATAGATGTTTCGTGAACACGAGAGAACATATTTAAGACGTAAAAATTATGGCAATGAAAACTATAGCTACATGCTCGCTCATTTAAGTGGTTGCGCGGGAGCGTCAGTTTGGACACATTGGCGGCTTTGTAACTCCGATCTCACAAAAATAATGCAACATGATTTTACATATTAAGTTAGTGCACGCACGGGGCTTCACTTCTGGGAAGTTTAAAGAAAATCGAAGATGGCTTTTTTTTAATTGCATTTCAAAATACTGTATCTTTAGAGACATGGCTTCACTTATGCAATTTTGGTTTGTGTTTGACATCATTGTCGGCAATCATATTTAACACAGTTGATAAAATAATGTGTGGCAACACTCTGGCAAAATTTGCAAATTTTCAGTATTATAGACGTGAAGCAAAAAAATCTGAAACTAGAGCATCATTGCGCAATATGCCGTATTTGTGATCTTTTTTCCATAAAATACGGACAACAAAACGGCAAGGTACAATATCTGGTAAACATATATTACTCATATCATGCCAAGAAAAGTTTGGGACGCGCAGCTAGAATATTTATTTTGTAGGACCTCATCAAAATCCAATTTTCGCGCAATTCGCAAAAAGCGGCCCTGATGAGTGGAGACTTCCAATTTTTTTTTTACTAACGCGAATTTTTTTCGCAAAACTAAGAATGTCTTCTTGGCCCTGGGGACTCGATTAGCAAAGTATTCTTTTTTCTGCGAAATTAAAGGGGGTCCGCTGACATGCACCGACGTTCTTATCTGAACACACCCTGTAGAAGACATCTCCATGGCCACCATGCTTTTGCTCGCGGGAATATGAAACGTTATGGGCTTCTGAAGTGATATGGGTCGAGCTATATTCGAATAATTTTGTGTTATTTTTCGGAGAGCGCAATATATTCTCGTGCTCGACCTATATTTTCGAGTAAATATGCTATATATATATATATATATATATATATATATATATATATATATATATATATGATGGTATAACACAACGGAGGCGTTGTCAATAGTGATATAAATTTTATTTCCCAACAGTTTCGGGAGGGGACCTTCCTTCCTCAGGGGATGAATTAAAACTGACGTCGAAGTTCGAATTTGCTTCTTGCCGCGTCCCTCTCGCCTTCAAGGACATTTCAGAGAGGTGGGGTGGTGGTGGTGTGCGGCGTGACCACCCTTACTGCGCATGCGCAAGCCCTCTCCACACACCTCCTCTCCCTCTCCACTCTCCCTCTCCCATCCCCCTTTCCCCTTTACCCCTCATCCTCTCTACTTCCCCTCCCCCTCTCCCCTTACCCTCTCCACTCCCCCTCTGAAACGCGGGCTCTACATGCCGAAACGCTGCTTCGCATCGCCTCAGGTCCCCTTTGGCGGGAGATGGTGCGATTTTTTTTCTTTTTTTCCCCTCGCCTCGTGACTTCGTCGGTGTTCCCCTCTCTCCTTTTCTCTTTTTTTTTTTTTCTTTTCCTTTTTTTCTGTAATCTGTCTCCTCCACTCTCTGAAATGTCCGTGAAGGCGAGAGGGACAGCGACTGTTGACAACGCCTCGGTTGTGTTATACCCACTACTCGAAAAGAACTGGCGCATTGAACTATTAATCTACACTGATATATATTAATATATATATATATATATATATATATAATATATATATATATATATATATATATATATATATATATATACATAAAGCCAAGTTGTATTTCTAACAAAGACTAGTCTCCGTCCTTGGAAAGAGGTCCAACAAAGGCGAGGCCGTTGAAAGACCTACTCCTTTCTTCATTGACAGCGGCTGCGCCAGCTGGTGAGCTCTGCTCTATAGGAAAAGAAAGGCAAGAAGATTGTGTGCTGAAGGGATAATGTTGGCGAGTGCCGTTGGCTGACGTAGTGCCCAATTAATTGGTAAATAAATGCATTCTAAAAGAAGCAAGATCCAGCGGAACGCCTGCACGGCTGAGAGACTTTAGAGACATCCACGCATCTACGTCTTTGATAGAAAACTTACCGTTTGTCTCGGCTAGCTTGCAGTAGGATTTCGGACTTCTCTTCATGTGGATGTTGTCATAGGCCTCAGTCGAGCCTTTTACGCCATTTCCTAATGCTTTTTGACGACAATGGCGACCGAGAAGCCCTGACTCAAAGAAGAACTTTGCCCCCGGAAAGCCAACGGCAGGCCGTTGTGGGAAGCACGTTATCGCTCCATTTTCATTTTTTCATCCATGGCGGACCCGAACAAAGGGCTGCGGTGAAACTCGCCTCTCCCCTAATGAAGAACCGTGCTCACGCCTATGGCTGTTTCCCTTGCTGTGCGTGTGCGTGCGTGTGTGTTTGTGTCACAGTTTACCACGTCATGAAACATTTTGAGCAGTGCGCGCTCACGGTAAGAAACATCTCTATACGCGCGCAAACAAGTCCTCGTTTACTGGGTATGCCTCGTACGCTTGAACGTAATTGAAATGCCATTATCACAAGCTGTTCGCAGAGAGTGTGTTAACCCACATATCGACACATGCATCTTTGGTCACATCGGTCCTGCACGTGGTCGCTGCCATGTCAGCAAGAGAGTCCGTCTTCAGACCGCCGCACCCTGTTGCACGGTGCAACGATATACAAGATGCTCGGCAGTGCGGCGCATTATTGTAGAGTAGTTCAGTGCACTTCATTTGATATCTCTCCAAGGAGCAACGAACTATCAGAAGATGCTGAACAACAAAAACACGACCCTTCCTTCGTCGAACGGAGCGCGAAGTTCATAATCGGGAGTATACGCTTATCAAAGCCACGCCGTCAGCTTATTCTTTCCCTGACCACAACGGATGCTGCAAGTCCTGCGTGTCTGCACCAGAACAGTGACTGACGAAACGCGGCGCGACACAGGCTTGGCTGAAAGGCACCTCCAAGCACTTGCCATCAAGGAAACCTACTCTCGCCGGAAATCTCAGTGACAGTCCATGGTCAATCGAAGCGTCATAAGGAGCAAGAGCGTCAGGGAGTCTTGCACATGAACTACTGCCGATGGGATCCCATGAGACACTGCCTCTACAGAAGGCAAAGTTTTTGCCATCTTGATGGCACTGACTTTCCAGTTGTCCTTCTGACTGGCGGGAAGGACTTGAGAGCAGACCGCACATTGTCTAGAGAATCCTTGTTACGAGCCTTCGGGTTCCACCCGCCCTTCATCTTGTGCACTGGCCTTGTCGTCCTCGTTGCTTGCCGATGCACTGGCTGAAGCGACCGGTGAAGATGCTTTGTCTGCGATGCGAACGGAAAGAGAAATTGTCATCATCTGTACAAAGTGACTCCTTGCGTGACTGCTAAAGTCTATGCTTATGGTATCCAAGTGACACCATCTGTTGCTAATCGAGACTCCGAGTATTTTTGGCTATTCCTGCGTCAAAGATATTCTTACAACGAACGCGCCGTCACCATAGTGAAGGCGGCATCGGTGCGTTGTCTTCGGAAAACTTAAAAGGGTACTGACGTATAACGATGCGCTGCATAGATGCACAGAGACGAATGACACAAGAACACAAAACGGACAAGGTTAGTCCTTGTCTGTTTTGTAAAACGGACAAGGTTAGTCCTTGTCTGTTTTGTGTTCTTGTATCATTCGTCTGTGTGTATCTATGCAACTAATCGTTGCATGTTAGTATGCCATACCAACTAGCCCCAGTGGAAGCACTTTTGAACGTCATTTAAAAGGGTCTGGCACTAGGCCTGCTGGTATGGTTTGAGAGCTGCGAAACAACTAAAAAAAAACAACGAAGAACAGGAAGAACAGCAGCGCTTCGTCCTGTCTGTTTTAAGCGCCGTTTTGCAGTCATGTGCCTTCACAAATCAAGCGATTCTAATCGCCAAAACACGCATGCAGTTACTGTGGCCGCCATGAATATCCTCTTTGCTGCTACAGCGCTGCACCTCATACAGTTACACCGTTCAGTGAAGGCGCCTCGCTGGCGGCGGTGTTGAATCCCACCTTGTCATCCCTCTCAACCACCGACGGAAAGCATGGCGGAAAATCATTTCACGCTGACTGTACACGAAAGCTGCAGTGATCGCGCATTCCGGATAGAAAGGTTAGCAACTGTTCGTGAAGCAAGAAAAACGTTCGAAAATGGTGCTCTGCTATCTTGGTTTTAGAGCGGAGCTGTATACGCACGGTGCGTCAAGAAAAACGTCTGTGCCACGCAAACTGGGCAAGCCTCACCGGCACCGCTCACGTGCATAGATTTGACTCGAGCTAATAGCAGGTCCAAGGTTGTACCCGCGCCGATCAGGGTGTACCGTATAGCAATCACAGGGCGATCGTCATCACCATCGCGACCAAAAATAATGACCCCCGACCACTAATCAAGTGTGTGCGTACCTCTAGTCGGGAACGAAATTCCCCTCGTGTGCTAAACCGCTTCGCTGATCACCCGACTGCATAACCGAGTGGCTCGCAAATGTTGACTCGATCGGATTCAGCAGAGGATAGTTGGTGCGGAGAAGTGGACGCTCGTGCACCGTGGCGCTCATTTAGTCCTGTCTCACTGTTGTGCTCTTTTAAGGTGATCACCGTGAAAGCCTCAAGAGTAAACCAAGCTGCAACCAGTCGTTCTTTTAGGAGCTCGCGTCGACTCTTTGTCGTAAACGAGAATGCTACTAAGGTTCACAGCGTCAGCTGAGTAGGCGAGGCGCAAGTGAAGAGCGAGCGTACCGGCGTTTGCTGGCGGATGCCTCTCGGCTGCGCGCGTAGCGGTGCGCTGGAAGCAGCAAAAGCGCCGTACGAAGCTGAGGCCACGCGGCAACACCGCCCATGATGCGGAAGGCAGTCTCGGCACCCAGAAAGTACATGGCGGTGCCACCCACCAGGCTGCCCGTGCTGCGACCTGCGACAGGATAAAACTATGAAACTTGGAATGCACTCGGTATATGACACAGACGCCACCGTTTGTCGAAAGAACAGCCTACCAGCGGGCTTTGACCGCACTGCGATGGACAAGCAGATTCTGCTCCCGGTATAGTGGGAACCGTCAGTGCGCCGCGGAGGTTGCAATGACGCTTGAAAGGTGGCAAACACAGCTCTCCGTGATATCCATTGCTGATGCACAATATACATTGGGGATTTGAATGGGCTTGTTGGTACATGGCGATCGAAACTTGCAGCGCACAAAGAAGGACACCTGTCCTGACATCCGGCTCCTTCCTTGTGCGCTGCAAGTGTCGCGATATACACTCAGTCATGCATCACACGTGGCATTTCCCCCACACAAATTTCGTTATGCGGCCTATTCCTATTTTCGTTTCTCGTTTCCGTGGGACGCAAGTGTTTGCTGCTGAATGCATTCGTGGTGGTCGTTTGGCTTCAGTGTCAATTCGAGGAGACACCAGTGTTTCTCCTGTTTTTCAAGCCATCCAGAAAACGTGGTCATGTCGCTTTGCTAAGCGATTGCAAAGCGTTCTGTTCCTTGCTAGAGCTTTTGTGACCACGCACGCGTCGTGCACCCGCCGTGTTAGCTTGGCGGCTGCTAAGCTGAAGAACGCTTGTGCGATTAACGGCTACGGCGGCCGCATTTCGATGGAGGCAAGTGCAAAATTCACTTTGCAATGATTTAGGGGCACGTTAAAGAACCCCGGGCGATTAAAATTAATCCCCGACCCCGCGCAATGATATCGTGATTTTGGCTCGAAAAAGCCAGGAAATTATTACTACAAGTTGTTGCACCCTGCGTATGCAAACCCAACATCTTTCTTGTCAAGAACGGCAAGCATGTCGCAAATAAATTGCTTACTGTATGACATTTCGCCGCTAGTGAAAACAACACACAAGAACGACACGACACGATGACATGTCCTGTGTTTCTTGTGTGTGTTGTTTTCACTAGCGGCAATATGTCGTACAGTAAGCAACACCAACTAGGCCAAGATGAAGCTCTCCTCAAATAAACTGCGTTTGTTAAACAAATCTTTTTTTCCTACAGCCGATTTAGAGCACAGTGATGTGAAACAATCCTCAGTGTGATTTTTTTTCTCACTTAGAATGGCTGAGGACTGCACCTGATCACACGTTGGTCGGGACGCAAGAAGTGAAGAGGACTAAGTTAGATTGGGTATTGAATCGTGTCCTCTGTATTCTTGGAACCGACCTTCGTAACCTATCCGTCCATTTGAAGTTTCCGTCATAATGAGCAGGGTTTTCAGCCAACCGCACTGACGAGGACACAGGAAGAAGGACGATACAACGCTGGTCGGGAGCAGCTGAATGTTTGTTGATAGTTCTTTCACATTTTATACCACTAGACAGCCGGTGCAGTGCTCGCTCATTATCCATTTTTCTTCTTTATAGGTTGTTTCTTCGCATGTATTTTTTTCTTTTTCTGTTAGTATACTGATGGTTCACTGATGCATGATTGCCCGTTCCGGTCAATGGACATGACCTTTAAGATTTCGCGCGTCAGCTTGTCTTTACTTTTTCCTATCATGAAAATCTACGGTGCTGTGACAATGGCGTTGATGAAAGGCGAGATGTATTGTGGGGATTCCTTCCAGGTTTCTTACATGCTCTCTTGTGCTGTCCCTCAGAGAAGTACCTGTTAATTTGTCCTGTGTGTCCTATGAATGACAGGACAAGAGACTGATAGCATGTAGGAACGGGGCCTCCTCCTTGACAGCTAGCCTTTCATCAACGGCGTTGTCACTGCGCCATAGATGTTCATGATTTAGGAAAAAGCAAACACAAGCTGATGCACGGAATATTGGAAAAAATTGCCATTGACCGGAGCGAGCAATCGTGCATCAGTGCACCGCCAGTGCTGTTGACAAAGCAGAAGCAATCGATACAGAAGAGAAATGAATGATGAACGAGCAGTGCATTGGCTGCTATAAATTGTAAACAAATATCGACAAACTTTGAGCTGCTAGTCCAGCGGGGTGTCCCGTTCTTCCCGAGTCCCCGTCAGTGCAGTTAGCCGGAAACCCTCACTATGTGCAACCAACTAGCTCAGGCAGGCCTTATTCCTTTATAAGGCTGTGATGCCCCATTCTGCAGATAAGGGCTGGCAATATCTCCTTTACGGTGTGAGCAGAAAACAATCATCATTTCCATTTCTTTCTGCCAGCTATGCCGCGGAATGTATGAGGCAGGGAGACCAATTGGCCACCCTGCACGTGGGGAGGGGTAACCGTTATTCACAACACACAGCGCAGCGTGTTGTTCTCGAGCTCGGCAGACTTTTTCTCCGTCCGTTCTGGAACCATCACTGCCACAACCAATGGAAGCGCGGGAGACGTGACGTCACACTGCTAAAGCCGCCGGTCGGTCCTATCAGCCTGACCAAGGCCATATGATGGTATCGTCACTGGCAAAATGGGGATGCCGTGATAAAGGGGCATTTCGCTGAGAGGAAATCCCACAGAACCGGCTCGCTTCGCTGAACTGTTTCAGTGATTAACAAAGCTTGGGGGGTACTAGGCAAGGTTTGGGAAGCGCCGCAGAACGAACAATCACAAAAAAGCCTGTCCTCGTGGGTTCTGCGTTTTCCCAAAAGAAGCCTTTCAGGAATGTGGCCAGAAATTTTTGCTGGCTACTCCGCAGAGACGAACCATAAATCGTCGTCGCTTCACCACCAGGCGAAAGCCAGATACCAAGCTCCGATGTCGCTTGCTGCACAATTTCGTTATGATCCGATTTGATTAGTAATATTTTCGTTAATTGCTCGAACAATAAAAGGAAAATGACTGTGCAATAAAGAAAACACGAAATTTGCGGCAATGCAGCAGTAGATCAGGAAACGACCCTTATTAAAGCGAAAGCCTTATACGCCTCATCAAACATGATACGTGACCATCGGCGTGGGCGTCAACACAGTGAACGCAAAAAATTGTCATGTGATGACTTCAGAGATAGCCAAAGTTTGTGACGTCAGTATGACGTCGCACAGCGTGACATCGTATGATGACGTCATAAATGACATCGTCGCTTAGTCAAAGGTGTGCGATCGTGGAGGCAGTGCAAAACCACGTTGTTGCAGAAAGCTTTCTGTGGGAGGATCAATACAACCAATCGCGGTGGGGAAAGGAAGAAGATAGCTTTCGCCTTCGGTATGTAGTTTCGTCGCATTGTCAGTGCAACGGCGGCAAGGCCCAACGCCAGGCGGCAAGTCGGAATGAATCTCCTCGAAGTGGAGCAGCTTTCTGCTAGAATCGCGAGAAAATATAAACACATCACTTGACGAACAAGGTAACACCGAGAACAACTTGATGAAAATCAAGCATAGTGAGGCGCAATGAAATCATAAACGCAAGTGAAAGTGAAAAATGTATGAAGTTGCTCTCAACGCTTCAGGAAGCGCGGAGCAGTGATTCAGCGACGTTCGCGTTCACGGGCAAGCAAGCGCTGGCGTTCCAAACGTGCAGCCTGCTGAAAGGAAACTTTCATCCTCGTTTCCTTCCTCCTCAACCTCACTTGCCTTTTCCACCCCCTTGCTTTGTTCTACCCTCCTCCTTTTCTTCTTCACCCTCGCTCCCCCTTGTACTACACATGGTTATAATATGCTTTACCCTCACTTCCCTTTCCCACCCTTTGTTATACAGCCCTACGCATGGCTATGCAATGCTTCCCCCGCATCCTTTCCTTCCTCCTCATATATCCTCCCCTTCCGGCCTCCTTGCTGCTCTAACCTCTACTTCCTCCTTTCATCACTCCTCCTCACCCCCAACCTGGCTTTCGCACCCCTTGCTATACTTTATTATACGTGGCTATATGCGCTTGTTGTGAAGAGCTAGAAAGAACGGAGACCTTTGAAGATCACAGGAGAAGGGGCTACTAGCAATTGGAAGTTTTATTTAGAAACAATAACGCCCCCATATACATAAAATAAATGTACGTCATCGTCAAAATCCAGAATTAACAACGTGATCACAAAAGAAAGAAACAACAAGAGATTAAAAAATTTGCAGTGGCTTAGCTTGGCTATGCCAGGATATACGTAGCGTTAGCAAAGGTTCAGCTGATTATTCTTAGCTTTCCAGATTGTCTATAATTATTAGCCTTCTTCTGTTCATTATTCGTACGCTAAACCGCTAATTGCCAGGCAAATACTTCGGGATCCGATGAGATAAGCTTCTCGGCTGTTCTGCACCGTTGAGCAGCATTTGCGCTCTCTTTCTCTATGGCGTTACCCACCTGCAAACGCCAGTCAAGGCGCTATCAAGCGGCTCTAGCGCAGTGTCAGACGGCGACTGAACAGCGAAGGCGAATAGCTGCGCGCGCGCCGGCGCCAGTGTGTCTGCCATGGCTACGACGTCACTCTCTCGAATGCGCAGACCAGCAGCGGCGAGTCGTGCGCGCCGGCGCCTGTGTCTGGATGGATGGATGCTATGAGCGTCCCCTTTATAACGGGGCGGTGACATGTCTGCCACCAGGCTCGAAGAAAAAAAAAAAAAAAAAAACTTCCTTGTTTCAAGTTCGCTTAATACCTTACCTACAATTATTAAATCTATGTTATTATACCAAAAAAATAATAAATTCACGGTCCATCTCTCTGCCTCTTAAGGCAGAATGACCTTATTTTTCCCCATTATTTATTTTTGTACTTTATCTCTACTTTTCTGCCACCAATACTCTAACCGTCTCTTACTTATTTCTATCGCGGACGTGTTCAGCTTTCCATTGTTGTCCCTAAAACCCAAGGCTTCATGTAGACCCGTGCCCACACGTATACCTGGGTGAATATCGCCACATTCAATCAGTACATGTACCATCGTTATTTAATTTCCTCGCAGCATGTTCATTGTTCTTCTTAGTTACTAAATCTCGCTTTATAACTACGCCTTCTAAGGCAGCCCGACCTTGCTTCAAACAGCAAAGCGCTTCCCCTTGAATTATCATAAAACCTTTCCCTCCTTATTTCGTTTTTTTCCCCTTTCGGTAGTTACTCAGAGCCGGCTTCTTTGCCATCGCTGCCATCCAATAAGTCCTCTCCGCCTCTCTGACCTTCCGCTTAATGCTCCTTGTTGCCATATCGCCCGCACTGCTAACCGTATATTTACTGGTGAGCCTCCTAGTTCTTTTTCTCCACTGCGTGTCAACGCTTTTTCTATACAAATACCTGAAAACCTTCTCTGCCCATCTACTCTTCTTCATTTTCCTCAGCCTCTCTTCGAATCTCATTTTGCTCTGAGCTTCCCTCACTTCAAAGCCTGTCCATCCCATATCACCCTTTACAGCCTCATTTGTCGTCTTCCCGTGAGCGCCTAACGCGAGGCGGCCCACCGTCCTTTGATTTACATCCATTCCTGATTGTACCTCTGACTTCATGCACACCACTGAGTTCCCAAATGTAAGCCCCGGGACCATCACACCCTTCCACAGCCCTCGAAGCACCTCGTACCTATTGTATCCCCATAAAGCTCTGTGCTTCATAATTGCAGCATTCCTCTTTCCCTTTGCTACCGATGCTTTCTCTTGTACCTCCATATATCTGTCCCCCTCATTTACCCATACTCCGAGGTACTTGTACTCGCTTACCCTCGGTATTTTTTGGCCCTGTATTATGACCGCATGGTCTTCGTGATCATTGAATACCATCAATCCACATTTTGTTGCACTAAATCCTAGTCCTAGAGCCTCACATTCCCTTCCGCATATATCTGCCAGTCGCTGTATAT